>NC_056729.1:437758879-437821379 GCF_019279795.1 Protopterus annectens | reverse complement strand
GATTGTCAAAAGAAGCAACAGTCAATGTTACAGAAGAAATTATTTTGTGCATATTTTACAGGAAAACACCTGAGTGGGGAGAACAAAAGAAGTAAAAGGGTAAATGCAAGATGAAGTATTAAGTCAAAAATAGCAGAAGCAATAAAATGATCACTGCGAGATAAAGTAGATATTAATTCAAATATGGTAGTCAGAAAAGAAAAGTCCCAAAGTTCAATACAGTGATCTCAATATGAAACAAGATTCAGCATTTGGGAGGAAATATAGCCTAAAGCAGGTATCTAAAAGCATATCAGTAGAAAAGGAATGCAGTCAGAAATTGACTTTGAAAAGCTGAGGAAGATGAACAAATATTTCTTATAAGCTGTCACAGGAAATATGGGGAAGAACCGTAAGAAAGTAATAAAATATGAAACATGTGGCTGGAGGAGTATGAGTAGACCATTTAGTCAAAAAATATTTATTTATTTATTTACTAATAATAAACAAAAATATTTCTGAAACAAATGTTGAATATATCAACAAGTATTTATGGAATTCAACTAGAGTACTGAAAACTGCAGGTAAAACACTTCTGAAGACTGTCTTTAACAAATCATGAGATCTTAATACAGTATATAAAAAAAATGTAAAAAGACAGACATGACTTCTTTACAGAAAAGCAGAATTAAGGAGGTAACAAAAAAAACTATAACCCGTTTATCAACATTCATGTGTAAAATGTGATGACATAACTTCTAAAGGAAAAATATATCTATATTAGTATTAAGTATTAATAAAACACATTTATCTATATAGACAATCAGAAAACAATGCCTAGATTATGCATAATACTTTGTCATCGATGAATATAGATTACACAGGTCAACATGTAAATTAACATGCGAGAATATAACATTTAATTGCACAATCATTGTAAGAATATACCTCACAGTTACAGTAAAAGATTCTTCCCCTGTGAATCAACAGGTTACTTCTGGATGAGAGAGCAGCTAGATAAAAACAACCATTCTTGACCATGTCTGAAGGCGATAAATGTTTTTGGTCAGAGAAACCTCCTCTTTGCACCCCCTATGTTGGTGGAACAAGCCCCCCACAACCTTTAAACATATTTATACCAACTCAATTGTCATAAAGACTAGAAAAAGGGAGAAATCTCCTCCCAAAATCAAATCACTGCTGGGATGCACCTATGAGTTAGAACTTGAAGACCTGAAGATAATTACTTTTTGTTAAAATGCTTTATTAAATTTTGCATAAATATATATAAATCTCAAAGAAGGTAAAATCAGTCCAACTTGAATTAAGAAATACCTTTGAAAGAAACTATACACGATTTGCTAATACATTTTCCATTTCAAAATATTACCATTGTGGAACAAAAATGACTGAATACATAAACATAAAGACATTTAACTATTTCAATGCAATGCTCAAATATGATCATCAATTATTCTGTCAATCTAAGTAAAGCCTTAGTTAAGTCCAAAAACCCATAATCTCAACAGTATCTTTGCTCCTTCAGCTTTCATACATGCATTCTCTCTCTCTCTCTCTCTCGCTCTCTCTCTGATCTCTCACATGCAGTTTCTTCAGCTTTCATACATTCATTCACTCTCTCTCTCTCTCTCTCTGATCTCTCACACACACTCTCTTCAGCTTTCATACATACAGTCAGTAACTCAATCTCTCAGATCTCTCACACATGGTTGCTTTTGCTTTCATACATGCATTCACTCACTCTTTCTCTCTCCGATCTTTCACACACAGTTGCTTCTGCTTTCATACATGCATACTCACTCTCTCTCTCTCTCAGATCTCTCACCCGCACAGTCTCTTCAACTTTCATACATGCATTCACTCACTCACTCACTCACTCACTCACTCACTCACTCACTCACTCACTCACTCACTCACTCACTCACTCACTCCAATCTCTCACCCACACAGTCTCTTCAGCTTTCTTATATGCATTCACTCTCTCTCTCTCTCAATTCAGTTCTTTTTTTTAATGAGATCATAATGACTGTATTTCAATTCACTCAGTGTGCCATTGAAAATCGTTCCACATGCCATGCTTGGCACATGCGCCATAGGTCGCCAATGCCTGATATAAGTTGTCACTGTTGGTAAGAGTGTTTAAATTTATTTAAGTGTCACATTTCTCTGTCAGTCATTTGCATACCAAATATGTATAATTAGAGATTGATGAATATACTGGCTTACATTTTCAACAATGTATATATAAATTGTATCCATGTACCTTTTTGACACGTGCATATGTTTTGTCACCCCCCCCCCCCCAAAGACACACCATAGTGGAACTGGAAGTCTACAAGTTGTAGGTCTCCATTCATAGGTGAATAAGTGTGTGTGTGTGTGTGTGTATGTGTGTGTGTGTGTGTGTGTGTGTGTGTGTGTGTGTGTGTGTGCCTTGTACCCACAGACTACCTTGCACCCACAGAATGATGGAATAGACTTTGTCTCCCATGCAGCCCTAACATGAATAAAGCAGATATTGGAGAATAAATTAAAGAACCGATGACAGAAAGAAAGAAACTAACAAATAAAGAGAAAAATGAAGAAAGAATTACAATCGTAGATAAACTGAGTCATACTTGTTAGTCTAAGATCAGATGATATATTGAACCAATACCAGAGTTGTTTGGACTAACGTGGATTACAAAGATTACTTTAAAAAAGTAATTGAAGAGCTTGTATAAACCCCAGTAATATATATATATATATATATATATATATATATATATATATATTTATATTTATATATATATATATATATATATATATATATATTTTTTGAGCTACTAGGGTTTTTATATTCCTAGCTTGAACTTTTCATTTTTAATCTTGTGGAAATTCAACTTTGTGTCATGGGACCCATATACTATACTGTGTTGTATTTGCATTTTACAAGTATACATTTCAGAATTTAGATGAAACCCATCCATTGTTGCAAGCCCTGGTTAAAATGACCATTATTGAATAATTTTACATCAGACGTTACTTCTGAAGCATGCTTTTTAATAAATGTGTTATTTTTGATGATGCGTCTTTTACACACATGAGAAATGCATATGTCTTTAAGGACATGATTATTTTTTATTGAATTGATGTGCCATTATGGATTACATTTAAGCAAAGCTGTGTCCTCATAATTATTTGCTCTGTGTGTGTGTCTTTACATGAGATGATACCTTAGCACTGGTGAAATCTTTTCAGCATTGGTGTGTTTCAACAGATTTTCTTTCAACTTTTGTGTAATATTGTGACTTATATTTTAGGAATAATATACACCATTTCCAATAGCATTATGAGTAGATTGTTGTTCAGAGCAGGTTATTAAACTTAAAATATTTCTAATATTACCTTTTGTCTTATATTATCTCCTTGTTTTGTCTCTGTGTTAACTCTGTTTAACAAATCATATCCACTGTGACTAGAACAGATGGGTTTTATTGACTTTATTTTATTTTTGCTCTTCTAATGGGCCTACCTGATGGCTTTACTGATGTTGTTATAAGTGAGAAACAGGTGTCTTAGTGCTAGTTGAGAGTCCTTCATCCAGTCTGTTCCTTCCTGGTGTACCAAATCAGTCCATTCACTCCAGCTGCGATGGGAGTAGTGTGGTAGGGAGCAGGCCAGCTTTCTGGTCTGAGAAGATGATACATTCTGCCCCTTGGTGCCTTCCCTCCAGAGGTGGTATTTTTGTGCTCCACTTAAGTATTACTTTCTCCAGCCAGTACACTTGTACAGAGGCAGGACTATGTTCTATGGGGGTAACACCTGCTGCTCCCACTGGTGAGCTAGAACCCCAGATGGGTGAGCCACTGGAAATCACTCACTGGTGGGTGAGCCACTTGCAACCACTCCTAGATGGATAAACCATCAGCAACCAGTCCCAGAAGATGGGTGAGGCACTAGCAGCCACTATCAGATGGGTGAGTCACTAACAACCACTACGTGGTGGGTGAGCCACCATCATCCACTCCCTGGTGGGTGAACCATTAGCAAACACCCCTTGGTGGGTGAACACCATCAACCACTCCCAAATTGGTGAGCCACTAGCAACCACTCCCTGGCTTACCCTCCTAAATGAAATTGGGCCATCTGGGTTGTAGTCAGTGTTACAACCATCTGTTTAACAGATACAAAGATTTTACTGACTTCTTATGGAACTCATTATATTATATTATATTATATTATATTATATTATATTATATTATATTATATTATATTATATTATATTATATTATATTTAATTATTGAGCTTTATTATTCTTATGGTTACTTATGGCAAGACCTACCACTCACTCTTTGGTCACTGCCTGATTCTACTAATTTAGCTAAGCCTGCATAAATTAATTTTTTATATGTTAGTTAATTCATCATCCATCATTATGGTGATTTGGAAACATGGACTGACTTAATGCTGAATGACCTACAGAAGGCTGTCTTTGACTTTGAAGGAAACAGAAGTGAGGATAACAGACAGTGGAGTACAATGTGCACTGGTGCTACTACAGATGGAGGGAAATCACCATGGCATGAGTCACATGACAACACTATACAGCTCAGCAGGGAACAGCTATAGGATCATAGGATCATACAATCATAGGAAGTTACTAGGCTATTGTCCCTGAAGCCCTTATAAGCCTAGACAAGAGTTTAGCCCATGTTTAGATAAGTCAGCACCCAATGCCCCTGTCCATCAGGGATACAGGTGGAGTCCCAGGGATGCATTTTTTTATTTCCCATCTAGTTATCCAGGTTGCACTTAAAAAGGGGTAAAGAGGTACTCTGCTTGATGTGGAGAGGGAGTCTATTCCACAGATGGGGGAGTCTCTGAAATACATGCCTGCTCTGCCAACAAGTCCTATTGATGTCACAGACCAGGTTGAGGCCAGGCATGTAGGTTACTTGAGTGGAGCTTGACTTTCGGATGTGCAGCAGTTCCATCAAGGCGGAGTCCGAGATCGCTTTGTATACAAGACAGTGGTCACCTCTGAGGAGTTTGTGTGAAACTGAGTAGAGGGATAAGGCTTTTAACCTATCTGTGTATGGCAGATTTTTGGGGCCCTGGATTCACCTGGTGAGGAACCTCTGTGGTCTCTCCAGCTGCTGCATGTGCTTTTGTGAGGTACATGCTAAACAGGGCATTGTCCTTAATAATAGGCCTTATAAGGGAAGAATACAGGGATGTTATGACCTCCTTGTCCCTGGATGAGATACCCTTACTTATGAGGTGGGCCATGTAGAAAACTTTCCATACAATGGAAGCAACATTGTCAAAAGTCAGGTTGCTATCAATCTGGGTTCCCAAATCCCTCATAACTGATTGTTTGCTAAGGACATTGTTATTAATGTGATAATTTGTGGAGATGTCACTCTCCCTAGAGGGGATGCTGATGGCTTTTTTTTGGTATTCAGTTTGAGGCCATGTTTCTGGCACCAGTCATTTGTTTGGATGATACCCTCTTGGAGGATGTCCACATCACTGGGGAAATTGAAGATAGCACCCAATTTGCAGTCATCTGCAAACTTGGTCAGCCATAGCCTACTGGTTTGGTTTTGGCCTGCACCTCAGAAAAGTATATCCCAAATAACAGAGGCCCCAAGACCAATCCCTAGGTATGCCACTCATTACGGGTCTACTGCTTGAGGTGGCTTCCCCTATTTTGACTAGGTAGGTTCTATCAGTGAACCAGTTAGCTACCCATCTGGTAAACTATGGATTGATGCTTAGTTGAGAGAGTTTATCTATTATGCTCGAGTGGGGAATAGTGTTGAAGGCTTTGGCCAGGTCAAGGTAGGCAGTGTTCACCATCTTCCTGTCGTCCATAGCTTTGGTCTCAAAGAAGTCGACTGAATTTAACAGACATGACCTCCCCTTGTCAAAGCCAAACTGTGTAGGATTGAGTGTTTGGAGGTTGCCAATGTCCTTGTTACTTAGGTCCATGATAATCTGTTTCATGGCCTTGCAGATCAGGCTAGTTAGGCTGATGGGTCTATAATTTCCTGGATCAGTGGACGCTCCACCTTTGTGCAAAGGGATAACAGTGGCTGTCCTCCACTCAGCTGGGATAAAGCTGGTACTCAGGCATTGGTTGACTAGGGTGCCTAATGGTGCTGCAAGTTCCTGCCTGAGTTCATGTAGGATGCAGCCTTTGATGTTATCGGGTCCCATGGAGGCTGTATTTTTTGCCTTTGAGAGAGCAGTGATGACCTGTTCCCTAGATATAAGGGAAAGGGGGCAGGTATTGGGAATGTCCTGATTTACTGATGGGGAGGACAGAGGGGTGAAATTTTCACTGAATTTGTCAGCCAACAAGAGAGGGTCCAGGCACGGTGTATTAATGTGGGTGTTGTGTCTGGTAGGTGGATTGTCATAGTAAGACCATTGTGGGTAGGAGTTTAGCTTGGTGACAAAAATCGCAGAAAAAGTCGGAAGGAGTAAGAACAGGTGTCTTCTATTCTAACACAGTTCCACTTTTATATTGACCTAGTGGCGGGAATAGTTTGTGGGAGCCTTACAGGACACAGAAAACGTTCTGTTCTAATGAGAGTTTTTCTACATGGATCTCTGAGAATATTGCCAAGTTGTTTACCTCTTGGGTGAGGAGGGCCTGAGACCTGCCGGGGAGACAAGGTTTGTATTCAATTATTCCTCACCAAAAGGATAAAGGGTCTCAAAAATCTGTCCTATGCTGCCCGACTGAAAGAACTCCAGCTCTATTCAGTCGCTTACCGCTTGCTCAGAGGTGACCTTTGCCTAACATACAAGGCCATGTCAAACCCAGATTTGATGAATATGCTTCACCTCAAAAAATCTAGATCCATCAGAGCCACAAGGGTGGGAGACTTAAACCTTGACACGGCTATTAATAGGACGTGCTGGAGGGATAGATTCATCACCCAAAGACTCCCTATGCTGTGGAACAAAATCCCGGTACATGTGAGGCAGAGCACCTCGCTGGCCTTGTTCAAGAGAAATCTTGACCAATGGATGGGAGATCGCAGATATACCCCAGGGATTACCTCAGTGTCACTGCTCGACAGAGGCACAGCAAAATAATGGGTATAGTTCCCCATACTAAAGGGGTGGCGTAAGCCACAAAATGATGGGCTAGGCTTGTAAATGCCCTCGGGCAGATAGCCTAGTATGAACCTATGAACCTATGAACCTATATCTACTACATTTGTATATGTGCTGTCCTTGACCACCACTTCTGAACAGATCTGGGTACTTCCTTTGAGATTGCAGACATATTTGAAGAAGACCTTATAATTGTCTCTAGTAGATGTGGCCAATTTGGACTCGAAGTTTGCTTTGGAGAATTTCACTAGTACTCTTATTTGCTTGTTCAGGCTTAGGAGAGATTGCTTCCAAATGGGCACCTGCACCTTCTTGGTCTTGGACAGGCTCACCCAGACTCTGCTACAGTTTGCTGTGAGGGAAAGGTTAGTTTGCTTTTTATTTGCTGTATTTTGTATAACTTTATTGCCTTTTTCTATTTGTGTACTGTGATTTGGTTTCTTTACACTGTGTTTTACTTGTATTCTGCTTTTAACTGCAAAAAAAAAAAAAAAAGAAAAATGTTGTACTTCATCTGCCTTACTGTATTTGTGTTTCTTCCTACTTTATTACCTTATTTTGCTTTTGCCTCTTTTAACATTTTAAAGTGGAGCCTGTGTGTTGAGAGAGCCTTACAAGACTATCTGCAAATATATAGAGATGAGTATATTTTTCTGTATTATTCTGTATTATACAGCTAAATTGTTGCTTAGATTTCTGTTGTCTTACTGTTCTGCAAATATACAGAGATCAGTATATATTTTTTTAGTTTTATAATTTGCACTCTGATTCCTCACATCTCTGTTGAAACTGGTTGCCCCCCCCTCCCTGTTCTTGGTTGTAGTTTAAATTTGGTGGCTTTTGCAGTGCCCGTCCCACTGTAGATTTGATCTAGGACACTTCCCCAGTCCCATCTCTTTACCGCATTCTACCTAATAAACCCTTTCTGCACTTGCTTTTAGTCCTTTTTAATTGAATTACATTTTTTCAAACTGTGTGTGGACTAATATTGCTACATACTCAAGTGTGCCAGCTTGCACTGCATGTGAATTGTTTTTACTACTGTTTTTGCTACTTTTCTGAAAAAAAAAGTATCTCCTTTTACTGTATTTGTGTTTCTTCCTACTTTATTTTGCTTTTGCGTCATCTTAAAAGTACTCAATTGTATTTATTACTGCTTGGTGTATCTCATTCTAAGCCTTTTTAGTTTAAGCACTTGGGCTTCAGACCAGTTGTTTTGCATTAAGAAGGTTTGCGGTCTGCACTGAGGTGGCAGAACAGGTAGCTTACATCCTTCTAAGTTGGGAACTGCTGATTGAGGGCTCAGTGTCTGTTATTCTAAAAGTGTATTAATTCTGGTTTAAGCACTTGGGCTTCAGGCCAGTTATTTTACATTAGAAGGGTTCGTGGTCTGCACTCTTGTGGTAGGAGAAGCTGGACTCTGCCCTTCTGAGCTGGGAATTTCTGGTTAAAGGCTTATAGTGCCTGCTTATTTGAACTGCTTCTTACTGAAATTGGTACACCTTGTTTGCTGTAGCATAGACTAGATCCAGGCCTGCTAAATCTAGCTTTGTTTGTATAACTTGAGCACTAATCCAGGCATTCTTTAAAGTATTCAATTGTATTTATTACTGCTTGGTAGTAACTTGATTAAAGTGTAGCTATCATTCTAAGTCTTTTGAATTAAGCACTTGGGCTTCAGACCAGTTGATTTACATTAGGAAGGTTTGTGGCCTGCACTGTGGTGGCAGGACAGGTAGCTTACATCCTTCTAAGTTGGGAACTGCTGATTGAGGGCTCAGTGTCTGTTATTCTAAAAGTGTATTAGTTCTGGTTTAAGCACTTGGGCTTCAGGCCAGTTATTTTACATTAAGAAGGTTCGTGGTCTGCACTCTTGTGGGAGGGGAGGCTGGACTCTGCCCTTCTGAGCTGGGAATTTCTGGTTAAAGGCTTATAGTGCCTGCATATTTGAACTGTTTCTTACTGAAATTGGTACACCTTGTTTGCTGTAGCATAGACTAGATACAGGCCTGTTGAATCTAGCTTTGTTTGTATGCTTGTTGTTTGTTTGCTTGTTATTTCCCTGAAATGCTAATTCCACCTAAAACGTGGCTTTTCAGCGCTTCTGTGGATCCCTAGTGATATCTGCATTGCTTACTGTACTTATTTCCTTGTTTCACTTAAAAGAAAGTTACTGTTTGTCATTTTTGCATTTAAGTTACCTGTAACACATTGCATTTAAGTTACCTGGCACTTGCTCACTAAAGCAATTATATAAGTCAGCACTAAAAAATTAAAAGCACTACACCCTCACAAACTCCCCTTGAGTACCTTGTTCCCCATTAGTCATTTTTTTCAATTATAAAGGAATTCCCAATACTATTCTAGCATGTCCAAAGGTCAGTTGTCAATCTCCTCTCCGGTCCAGCTGGTGAATCTGGGAATCTTGAGGCAATGTTACAACTGCCTCATGTACACAGACAACCCTATCCTCCTCCCAACAAATTCCAACACATGTGAGAGATGCAACCATATAGCCATACTGGAGGCTAAGCTCTCTCAACTCAGTACTGGCGAAACCAGTCAGGAGGAGAAGGAAACCACACTCACTACAATTCCAGTCTCACATAGATCTACCACGACAGCAAACCAAACACATAAACGCACAAAAACATACTCAGAGGCTCTAAATAAAAATCTGCCTAAGCAACAGAGACCTCCAAAGCAGACATCCAAGCAACCGCTACCCCAAAATAAAACACGTGCAACACATAGCTCACAAAGCCAGTGTGCCGAACAGTCACAGCCCTTAAGGCTAAACAACACACCTGATACACTTGTAATAGGTGACTCTATCGTCAGGCGCACTGACATCCCGCTCACCAGGCTGAACAAGGAGAAGGTCATGGTGAGCTGCCTGTCGGGCGCTAGGATCTGCCACATAACACAAGCACTCAGGTCACTCCAAGGCAAGTACAAATATGACTCAGTCATTGTCCATGCTGGTGTGAATGACCTGAGACGTACCTCCCTGGACTACATGAAAAGAGACATAGAGGAGCTCTCTGAGCATGTAGCCCAGGCCGGTATGACCCTGACCTTGAGTAGCATCTTACCCCACCAAGAATGATGCCACAATATGAAGACAAGATGATCAATTTCAACAATTGGCTTAAGTATTGGTGTCATTCAAAGGGGATCCAGTGCCTGTCAGCCTGGGATGACATGCTCGACAAGCCACGATGCTTCGCTAGGGACAGCTTGCACCTGTCACCCCTGGGCTTTCGGATATTGGCTAAGGCTCTTGCTACCCCCATAGTGCCTTTTTTAGGCAAGGCTCAAAAGACAAACCCACCTCCATAGGTATCACAAGGGATAAGAAACTAAGAGTAATGCTACTCAACGCCAGAAGTCTAAACCTCAAGATGCACGCACTCAAAACTCTCCTTAGCATGGAGAACATCGATATCTGTGCAGTAACAGAAACCTGGTTCAAGGCTCCCGAGAGCACCCCAGCACTACCAGGTTATACCTCATACCATGCTTTTCGGCCCCAAAACTTGGACCAAACCACAAAAGGAGGGGAGTATCAATATTCATCAAAGATACCCACACCTCCAGGTTGGTGGCACAGCACGAAGCATCAGAAACTATCCATGTGCAACTAACAGTGGGTAAAACTGCCTTCCAGTTTATAGCCTGCTACAGACCACCCTCCCAAACCCAGGAACCCCACTCGGCCTTCCTGAGAACACTGGAAAATATGAAGGTCTCTCCAAACACCATTATATTGGGCAACTTCAACTACCCAAACATAGACTGGGAGCATTACTCTAGCTCCAACACCCTAGTCCAAAGGTTCCTAGAATTTATAAACTCAAATGCTATGGAACAACTCATTACCACTCCCACAAGAGAGGAAAACATACTGGACCTGATCATCACCAACATAGGGATTCTATGCTCTAGACCAGAAGTGTATCCCTCATTGGTAAGATCAGGCCATAAACTAATCTCACTGGATATTCACATCCCGACTCAACCCCCTGCCCTGAAAACCACAGTGAAATACTTCTCTAATGCAAATTTCACACTCCTCAAAACCGAGGTGGAATCCTTCAAAGCCCCCGGGCTTGTGGAAAATATGGCCCAGACCGCAGAATCCTTTATAAACGCATTCTATGAACACCTTCAGGAATTCATGGATCATGCAATCCCAAATAAAACCAAGTCCCAATCCTCCAAAGGCAGACGTCCTGTCTGGTGGACCCCAGCCATAAACAAACTATACAATAGAAGGAGGAAGCTACTACATGATAGAGCAAAATCCCAAAAAGGGAAGGCATCTCTGATCAGTATTAGCAAAAAACTACGGGCACTCATAAAATCGTCTAAGGCCAGATTCGAGAGAAAAATTGCACAGGACACTAAGGATAATCACAAGGCTTTCTTTTGTTATGTTAGGAACCTGGGTGGGAATTCCCAAATATGCTCAGAATTAGTCCAAAATGACAAAAAATGCACCGAACCCACAGACATTGCCAACATCCTAGCTGACAGGTTCAGCACAAACTTCTCCCCCCTCCTCCCCACCAAAAGGGCAAATATCTATCCCAGCAGAGTGCTGCCCCCCTGACATCTCAGATGCTCAGGTAAGAGCTGCACTCTCCAAAGCAAAAAACACAGCATCAATGGGACCAGACGGTGTCCCAGGCTGCATTCTACATGAACTCCAAGAAGAGCTAAACCCAAACATAAAACTACTGTTCAATCTCAGCCTTACTACAGGATATGTACCCAAAGAGTGGCGTACAGCAACAGTGGTCCTTCTCCACAAAGGTGGTGCCTCAACGGATCCTGGAAACTATCGCCCCATAAGCCTGACTAGCTTGGTCTGCAAAGCTATGGAAAGGATCATCATGGACCTCATAAATAAAGATATTGGGGACCTACAGACACTGGATCCTACCCAGTTCATCTTTGTTAAGGGCAGATTCTGCCTCTTAAACCTGGTTGATTTCTTTGAAACAGTCACCAAGGCCATTGATGAGGGGAAGGTGGTCCACACAGCCTACCTGGACCTCACAAAAGCCTTTGATACAATACCCCACTCAGGCATTATAGATAAGTTCACCAGCTTAAATATAAACCCCTATGTCACTAGATGGGTTGCAAACTGGCTCAAGGACAGAACCCACATGGTTAGAATTGCTGGAGCCATGTCAGACTCCAAACCAGTTACAAGTGGCGTCCCACAAGGCTCAGTCCTGGGACCTCTCTTGTTCAGTATATATTTCTCGGAGGTACAGGCCAACACGGAAGGACTGTGGCTGACCAAGTTTGCAGATGACTGCAAACTGGGCGCCATTATCGACACTCTAGCCAACACAAGCATCTTCCAAAAGGGACTCATAGAAACAGACAACTGGTGCCAGAGCCATGGCCTCAAGCTAAATGCCAAAAAGTGTATAGTCATCCCCTTTGGCAAAAACAAAGTGCCCACAAATTACCACATAGGTGGTAATCCGTTATGTACAGAAGAAGTAATTAGGGACCTGGGGACCCAAGTTGATAGCAATCTCTCATTTGACAACCACGTGGCCAAAGTGGTTAGAAAAACATTTTATATAGCCCACCTAATCATGAAGGGATTCACCTCTAGATCAGGGGAGGTCATCGTGCCTCTTTACTCATCCCTCATCAGGCCCATAATTGAGTACAATGCCCCTTTTGGGATGTACCTTACCAGACACCTGCAGCAACTGGAAAGACCCCAAAAGTACCTCACCAAGAGGATCAAAGGGCTCAAACAGATGCCATATGCTGCCCGGTTAAAGAAACTCCAGCTCTACTCAGTGGCATACCGCCTGCTCAGAGGCGATCTGTGCCTGACGTATAAAGCCATGTCCAACCCGAATTAATGGACATGCTGCACCTCAGAAAATCCAAATCCCATTGAGCTACGCACTCGAGAGTCTTGAACCTCAGCACTGAAATAAATAGGACATGCTGGAGGGACAGATTCATAACCCAGAGGCTCCGTTCACTCTGGAATAAAATCCCAGTCCAGGTTAGGCAGAGTCCCTCATTGACTCTCTTCAAGAGGAATCTTGATGAGTGGATGGGAGATCGTAGGTTTACCCCGGGTATCACTTCTGTGTCACTGTTAGACAGAGGCACAGTATACTAACCTCGAAAAAGGGCATAGCAAATTTAATTTAAAATGGGTAGCGAAAGCCAAACACACTCTGGTTAGGCTTATAAATGCCCTAGGGCAGATAGCCTAGTATGAACCTATGAACCTATTAAAACTTAACAAGAGACCACAGCTATGTCTCTCATGAGTCTAACAGAATTTTTCCCATCCTCCTACCCAGTTACTTTTCTGTTCTTATTAAACACCACTGTCTTTCTAGTTGCCTGCCCCTTATGTTAATTTGACCATACATCTCATTACCTCTCTGCTTTTCCTGGCTGGTGTGAGTAAGCACAAAATTATCATTTTGCAAAATCACTCCCCTTCAACAATTTAAATTTATTGGCCATCCTACTGTATTCCATAATACCAGAATACAAAAGTGACCACCCCATTTCAATCTATCTTGCTGTTTTAAAAATAGTGACTCTCCACTAAAACTTAACTCTTTAGACAGGTAAAACTTAAGTTACCTACTTTCACATTTAACTCCTCTAGTGCACACTGCAGTGTTTAGGATAAACCATTTTTTTTAATCTTACCTTTAAGTATCTATTGCAAGACCACCAATTATTTGAGAGCCCACATTCTGCATTTCAGTAGTCATCTTGGGATTAATGCTTCTTTTTCCTCCTGGTGAGAGAAGGAGTCCAGTTACATTATTTTCTGGAGACTGCTAATAACCAGAAAGCTCAATAACTGCTTTATAGGTGACAGCTTGGAATCTATGCTTATATTCTGATCTTGGTGAGAGTAGGAGCAGAGTGCATTGATTCCTGACTCTTTCTGGTTGGAGAGTGAATGAGTGTCTGTGCTTAATGTATCTGATTGGTCTGGTTGCTATTCGAGACGTCTACCAGAAAAAGGCTACAAGCCTGCAAACCCTTGCATCATCTGGGACAAGACTGTGGATCACCAACAGGGCATGGCCTGCTTCGCTTCTTGGGATTGGTGCTAACATTTGGCTTCTAGTGAGAGAAGAAGCAAAGGAGTATTGTATCCCAGCAGAGTGAACTGAGCTGAGACCAGCAACAGTAGTAGCCAGGCAGTAGCCATTCATGTGACTCCCCTCTTTTCATCATTCTTGAGAAGCTAATTCTTTATTTTTCAGTAAGTACTGCTTGATTTCTTTCTAACTTCAAAATACCTGCCTAAATACTTCATCCTTAAATTTTCAGGGGCTATGCATTTGTTTCCCCTCAAGTGTTTGGCAGTGCTCTGTACAGACTCAGACACCTTGAGTGACATTTTTCCTGTAAAAGAAATACATAAGGAAACAGCTGCAATACGTAGCAATAATGACCATCCCTCCTGGCATGTCTAAAGGTCAGTTTCTTGTGCTTTCTCTTATTAACCTGGTGAACTTGGGCATTCTGAGGCAGTGTAGCAACTGCCTCATGTACACAGACAACCCTCTCCTCTTACCTCCCAACACTCGGACTTGTGAGAGATGCACTTATATATCCAAATTGGAAGCCATGCACACTCAAGCCAAGACCAAAATAGCTGTTCAAGCAGAGAAGGTCAATACCTGCACCACACTACATGCAACACATAGCCCTCCAGAACACCCACCATCACAACTCTCACATAAAAACACAAACCACACACCCACCTTCTCGGAGGCATTCAATAGAAATCTACCCAAACAGCAGACAACTCCAAGGCAGAAATGCACTCAGCCACCATAACACAGCACAAACCACAAGACACATAGCTCACCTACACAGTGTGCCCCACATCCTAAGCCCCTAAGGCAAAACAGCTTGCCCAATACACTAATCATAGGTGACTCAATAGTGAGGCACACTGATGTCCCACTCACTAGGTTGATTAAGGAGAAGGTAACAGTCAGCTGTTTATCAGGTGCTAGAATCTGGCACATAACACACACATTTGGGTCACTCCACAACAAGTACAAGTATGACTGTCACTGTCCATGTGGGTGTGAATGACCCGAGATGCACCTTCCGGGACTACATGAAAAGAGACATGGAGGAGCTTTTGGATTATGTGGCCCAGGCAGGTATGACCCTGGCCCTGAGAAGCATCCTACCGTCGCCCAGAATGATACCGCAGTACAAGCAGAAAATGACTGACTTCAACAATTAGCTAAGTTTCTGGTGTCATTCTAAGGGGATCCAGTATTGATCTTCTTGGGATGACATGATTGACAGACCTTGATGCTTTGCCAGAGATGGCCTGCATCTGTTACCCCTGGGTTTCTGGATACTGGCTAAGGCTCTTGCCATCCCTATAGTGCCTTTTTTTAGGCAATGTTTCAAAGACCAAATTACCACCATAAAAGCTGTAAATAAATGCAATCTGAGGGTCATGCTGCTCAATGCTAGACATCTAAATCTCAAGATGCACTTGCTCGAAGCACTAAAAATGGAGATCATCGACATTTGTGCTGCAACAGAGACCTGGTTTAAAGCAGCAGAAAGCACTCCTGCGCTACCAGTCTATAACTCATTCCACACCTTTCAGCCCCAGAACATGGGCCAAAGCTCCAAAAGCAGTGGTGTCTCCATATTCATAAAGGATATGCACACCTCCAGACTAGTATCCCAGCATAACACATCTGAGATATTTCATGTATAACTAACATTGGGTAAGATGGCAGTTCAGGTCATAGCCTGCTATAGGTCCCCAACCATGTCCTAAGACTCTCACTCCATGTTCCTAAGCACCATGAAAACTGTTAGGGTCCAACCTAACACTCTCATACTAGGTGACTTCAACTACCCCTCCATCAACTGGGAAAACTACTCATGCACCAATACACTGGCCCAATGCTTCCTGGAATTCATCATTTCCAATGCCCTGGACAAGCTCATTCTTACCCTCACTAGAGGAAGCAACATCCTTGACCTGGTTATTACAAACATGGGCAACCATTGCTCTACACCAATAGTCAAGTCCTCCCTGGTTAGATCTGACCATAAACTAATCACCATGGAAATCTACATCTCACACACACCCCCCACAAAGGTAACCACCATAAAAAACTTCTCCAGGCTGACTTTGGGCTTCTAAAAACAGAGTTGGCTGACTTCACAGCACCCATGTTAATGGAAAATAGATGCATGACTGCCAAATCATACACCAATGCACTGTACGAACACATACATAAATGCATGGAACTAGCCATACCCAACAGAACCAAGACGCTCTCCTCCAAAAAAAAAGGAAGCCAATCTGGTGGTCCCCTGCTATTAATAAACTCTCCAACAGAAGGAAGAAACTGTTGCAGAAAAAGGTGGAGTCCCAAGATTGGAAAAACTCCTTTATTAGCCTCAATAAAAAGTTGAGATCCCTCATCAAAACCTCTAAAGCCAGCTAGGAAGGCAGAATTGTGGCAGACATGAAAAACAACCATTAAGCCTTCTATAGTTATATCAAGAATCTCCATGGCAATACCCAGGTTTGCTCTGAGTTACTGCACAATGGTACCTCCTATACTGAGTCAACAGATATTGCCAACATATTGGCCGACAGATTCAGTGCCAACTTTACCCCTCCCTCCCCCCAAGGGACCAATCACAATACCAGAGGAATGTCAGGCACCCAGCAATACTGCAGCACAGGTTAAAGCTGCATTATCCAAGGCCAAGAATACAGCTTCCATGGGACCTGACAATATCCTTGGATGTGTTCTACATAAATTACAAAGTGAACTGCCATGACATCTGTATGCCCTGTTCCATCACAGCCTCATCTCAGGCTTTGTCCCTACCGAATGGCGCACTGCTACAGTCATCCCTCTCCATAAAGGGGGGTTGTGACTAGAGACCCCTGGGAATTATCGCCTCATTAGTCTGATGAGTCTGATATGTAAGGCTATGGAGCACATCATCATGGACCTAATTAGCAAGGATATATGGAATCTCCAAACTCTAGATCCCACGCAATTTGGTTTTGTGAAATATAGATCATGCCTGCTCAACCTGATTGACTTCTTTGAGTCAGTCACCAGAGCTGTGGATGAGGGCAAGGCAGTTCATCCAGCCTACTTCAATCTGGCCAAGGCCTTTGATACCATTCCCCATTCAGGAGTTATTGATAAACTCACCAAACTAGGCATCAACCCCTGTATCACTAGGTGGGTTGCAAACTGGCTCACAGATAGAACCCACAGTGTGAAAGTAGCGGACTCCAAGTCAGATTGCCGACCACTCATGAGTAGAGTCCAACAGGGATCAGTCCAGGGTCTGCTCCTGTTTGGCATCTACTTCTCAGAAGTCCAAGTCAATACAGAGGGACTCTGACTGACCAAGTTCACAGACAACTGCAAGCTGGGAGCCATTATTAACTCCCCAAGTGATGTAGACATCCTACAGAAAGACCTCACTGAGACCAATGACTGGTGTCGAAACCATGGCCTTAAGCTTAAAGCCAAAAAAATGCATCATCATCCCCTTTGGGAAAAACTCAGTTCCCACTAATTACCACATTGATGGGAGTCCAATGAACACTGAAGGCGTTATAAGAGATCTGGGGACACAGGCTGACAGCAGCCTCTGCTTCAACCACGACATTGCCACTGTGGTCAGAAAGTCCTTCTGTGTGGAACATCTCATTGCCAAGGGTTTTGCATCCAGGTAGAAAGAGGTCATTATCTCTCTTTACTCTTCCCTCATTAGGCCAGTCATTGAGTATAATGCCCCATTTGGCATGTACCTCACTAGACACATGCAACAGCTGGAAAGGCCACAAAAGTACCTAATGTCCTACATGGATAGACTCAAAAAAACTCCAACTATTCTCTGTCTCATATTGTCTAGTAAGAGGTGATCTCTGCTTGACTTACAAGGCCATGTCTGACCCAGTTAGAAATGCTACATCTAAAGAAATCCCAATCCTTCTGCACAACATGCTCCAGCAACCTCAACCTCATTCCCACAATCAACAGAACATGCTGGAGAGACAGGTTCATAACCCAGAGACTGTCCATGCTCTGGAATAGACTTCCCATACATGTCAAGCTGAGCACCTCACTGGCCCTGTTCAAGAGAAATCTTGATGAGTGTATGGGAAACAGAAAGTTCACCCCAGGGATCACTCCAGTGGCTCTACTTGATAGAGACACTGGGAACTAAAGTCAGGTGGCATGATGCCAGGGCACTTCTATGGGCTGGGTTTCTAAAGTCTCCAAGACCATTAGCCTAGTACACACCTATGAACCTATGACAGCAATTTTATAAGATATGACAGATCTTACCATACTTTATATATGCTCTTTGCTTTACTGTGGTCTGCTGTCGCATCCCGCACTCACACATTGAACTGTAAAACTCTGTTCATCATTAGGTATATAGTAACAATGGGATCTAGTGCTGTGTGCTCTCCCATTGCCAGGAGTTCAGCAGTACCATCGTGTTGAGTCATGGATATGTGTGGTTGTGGAAGCAGGTTTCTCCACCACCACGGGGGACACCATTGATAATAGGATTGTCATACCATGGAAAAGAGCATTTTCATCTTATCATATCACTGATGCTGCTGCTTAGTTGTATTAGCTTAATGACCCATTAGGAGTGAAGAGGAATCAGCATTATAAGATCTGCAAGAATGTGATTATAGTCCTGTCAGTTAACTCTTTGATCAAAATAATTTGTCGCTGCAACTATAATAACATGATTGAGCATAGCGTGCCAAGAATATCAATGGATAAGTGAAAATATGAGTCGGGTACACAGTAAATAGCTATGTAGTGGCACCAGAAATGGAAAACAATACACAAGAGTAAACAATGTCTATAGTATATCTGCTATACATCATAGCAGAAGCACACATTCCCAGTAAACTATGTCACTGTCAATCTCGTTTGACCAGGAAGACAGGTAATATTGCATATGTGGCTTTAATAGATTCGTAATAGACATGTTATTATGCAGTGTTCTGCTGGGTACCACTGGATTTGGCATGTTACACATTATTCATGTATGCAGACTGAGTTGTATAACAGCCTGACAGTTAGTGATGCAGAAAGAATGCATGTGTGATGTACACAGCATGATGAATTACATAATAGTGGGCCCAACACACATTTGTGCAAGCAACTACAATGTTCCTCATAGCCACGAATAATGACACGAGTGAGGTGAACAATGCCAATGAAAATAAAGGTCAACAACCTCAAAATATCTGATTTAAATGAATACAGATAAAACTACAGAGAAAAATTCCACCACAAGACAGATAATTCTCCACAATTAATAAAATATGTAGTATACAAATAAACACAAAAGCAAGCCTTTATGGAAATAAATATCCTAAAATATAGGAGTGAAAAATATAAAACAAAGCATAGTTTGTTAAAAGACTAGGTAGTAGAAAAAGGAGTAGCTTTTCACTCACCTTCTACCTCTTGTAAACATTTCTTGGTTGCAGATGGTGATTTTGCTGCAGAAGAACCATCCTTTCCATCACTGGAGACTTCCTAATTCTTCTTCAGAGCATATTTATTCACTCAATTTGTTTTTCTTGGTGGATGAATAGGTGACACAGCCTGGCTGGATGGTGAAGGAAGCCATTACAGAGAACTAAGCATCATGCCAGGAGAAAGAGTAGCAGCTGCAAAGAAGGTAAATGACTCAGGGTTTGTCAGATTATGAGGCAAAGACATAATGGCCAATTGTAGTGATGCTAAACCTGTCATTAGCATCCTGGAGTTCATTTCTTTTTTAAATCCCCACAGCTGACCATCAGCTATTCCAGGGCTTCATCTCAACCACTGGGTCTACTGAACCCACTTTAGTCACTCCTGGAGTTACTCTAACAAATGGCTAGGGCTGGCAAATAGATTAAGCATCTTGGGGCATTATCAGATAGCTGTCAAGGGAATGTTTTCTCCTTTAAGACCTAATCCTCTTCTATCTTCAGTTGTACCATCCACATGGATAGCATATATGGGGCTTGTGGTGTATCATCCATGTCTCTGCATGTCACTTAGTCAAAGCCCAGCCCCATTTGTAGACAACACACCCAATATTTCTCCATCCTTCACCAGGCATCAACAACAGAGGTTTGTCTGAGTGCACTCCCTCTTCCAGGATGGGCAGGCTGATCCTCCCTGTCTATGCTGTCAAGCACATGAGATGCTAATTGAACTCAGATTGCTTTAGTCATAATCAGGGCTTTATCGTTCCATGCCACCAGTGCAGGCAGTGTCCTTGTGTTCTGGTGCAGGGAAGTTACTCAGTCTACAACTGGTTAGGGAAAACAAGATGGCGATGTGCCTGTGTTACTCAGGTAGTAACTGATGAAGCCCATACAATCAGCAAAACAGGCTTTTTGTCCACCGATATTTCAACATTTGCAGCCTGTACCTGAAAAGACCAATCATCAGTCATGCCCAGCAGCCCAACAGCAGCAACTGCATTGCTGTCTTACAGGCACTGATTGCACCTCTTCTACACTGAGGATCATGCCTCTTGACAACTTGTATCAGGGGCAGCTGCCCCCTTCTCCCCACCATAGCAATGGCTTTGCTTCTTGACTCCTGTCCATGTTAAAGATATGGCACTGGACATCTGGCTTCTTAGCTTAAAGGGATAAAATCCTGTCTGTAACTCGACTGGTTAGCAGCTTGGGTATTATAGAAGATGGGCAGGAGAGAGAGTGAGCTGGTAGCTAATGCCACGTTACTCATCCTGGAAGGAGGTCTGATTTGCTGCAATACTGGCACCAAGTGGAGGGAAAGGTACATTGTATAGAGAAATAGTCAGGTCATGGACTTGGCCCTCGTAAGTCATGTGGTAACATTCATAAAAGACAATGAAATCTGTGAAGCACTGATCTGGCATGCCAATCTCAATAGTCTGCAGGACAAAGTAAAAGATTAGGAATAAGGATAACTGTTCAAAATGTCAGATTCTGACTACAGGTCGACTTTATTTGCCATCATTGAATAAAGATCCGCTTAAACCATTAAGTGGATTGCTTTTTCTTTCCTCTGGAAACAGGATTTGATTTTATTTTTCTAAGTTCTGCTAAGTTAGCAGTGGCCAGAATCTGACATTCTGATCTGTTATTCATATCCCTAATCCTTTAGTGTTAATGGGATACGTGAAGGAATGTGCTTGGACACAGGGGAAAGCACTTCAGCACATTGTATCTGTAAGCATACTCATCAGCTGCTGAGGGGCGGGTTTAAGAGCTGAAACAGAAAATCCCTAAAGGCTGTTGGAAGATGACATCCTATGATGGGTTTTCACTTCATCAGGGCAAAAATGAGTTGAGGGATAACAGGAAGACTGATGCTTATCAAACAGCTGGGAATGGGGGAGCACAGTAGGTACAATGAATTCACCATGCTACCCCCCCGATATATATCTATATATATATAAAATCTATATGTGTATATATATATATATATATATATATATATATATATATATATATATATATATATATATACTTATCTCTATATATTGCTATATATATAGATCTACATATGACTATATATGTATACACACACACACACACACACACACATATATATATATATATATATATATATATATATATATATATATATATATATGGGTCTACTTCACTTGACTGAAAGTTCACTAGACTAAAACTCATTTGAAGGAGCACACTTGACTGAAAGCTCACTTCACTTAAAGCTTCACTTCACTGGAGCTCATTTAGTTGAAAGGTATATGCCCTTTTCCCCATTGTAGTATGATCCTGGAGTTAGTATATATAGTAAGGGGGGAGTGGGGTGCACAACCCCCCACATTGGGGGGTGCGGAGGTGAAAGCCCCCCACCTATTTTATACATTTTAAACCATATACATGAATACTTGCAACTATAATGAATAACTCTTTTTAGAACACAATATATAACTAAACTATGTGGGGGGGGGCTTTTCGTTTAAAAGAAGAACATAAAACAAAAAGTACACATTTTAAATGAAAATAGGTGGGGGGCTTCAACCCCCCACCCCCCCAATGTGGAGGGCTGTGCCCCCCCCACACTGCTAACTATATATATCAACTCCAGGGTCGCACTACATTGGGGAGGTGGACAAATCCCAATTTTATGCCTTGAATATTGGTTTTCGATCAAATGACAGTTCGCCCAAATGAGTTTCGATCAAATGGTTTGTCGATCAAATGAAATAGACCCATATATATATATATATATATATATATATATATATATATATATATATATATATATATATATATATATATATATATATATATATATATATATATAGATATAGATATATGGATAGATAGATTGATACATAGATATGTTATGTATATATATATATATATATATATATATATATATATATATATATATATATATATATATCAAACAAAAAATGTCCCACCACATTTAGATTTTTTAGCTAGCTTTAATAGCAACCACAGCAAATAAAAGACCATTGTCTGATGTTTCAGTCTCACCATAGAAGAATTATGTTTCAAAAGCACAGGCTTCTTCTCAACAGATAGTTGTTGTCCTTGTCTCCCACAGCCTCTACAATATTTGCTGCTTTTCATATCAAGTCAAAATCTACGTTAAAAATTGTCTTTGGTTTTCCAAACATAGATTCAGTCTCTGGTAGTGACACATGTTTCATCCACACAATACCTGCGGAATCTTTTACAAGGTTAGCCACTCTGCCATCTTGTTTTTTTACATACCCCAACAAGTTCATTTTTGTCTGCTCCTTCTAACACACTATACAGTCACAGAGTCCATTTGCTTGCCTTTTCTTCCATTTATGTTAATAGATAATCCATCTGCTCCATCTCCTTCACCCTCTTCCCTTTCTTATTTCAAGTCTCACACGTTTGTTTTCAGACAGGATCTACAGCTTCTAGCTGCTCAGGTGAGCATCCCACTTCAGCAAACATGTCCATTTACTGCCACATTATATGAACATTTAACAAACCAATGAAATTCATGAACTCAGTTCATATGGTTTTCAAACTACTGGCAACTTGAACAACATTCAATGGCAAAATGTTTAGAAGAGGTGCTTCCTGGTGGTCTCATCTGATTCATGAACACTTCTGTTTCATAATACCCTGAAACCAAGATAATAAACAAAAACAACATATTTTCTCGATCACACAATCAAAAATGTGTCACAGTATATTGACTTAGGTTTGAAGCAGTTGCAATATATCTGGAAGGGGACAACCTGAGGAGGTGGTCACCCTCATCACCACTATGTATGTATCTTTTCACTGTTTTGCAAACTATTTGTTGTCTATTAATTGTGTATAAAGTTGGTGGAGGGATTTTGTCAAATTATAAAATGTTGCATTTTTTGATTTTGAAGACATTGTAATTTCTACTATACTATCCAGATGTAAAGTAAAACACTGACTGGACAGAGGTGCTGTTAGTAGGGTTCAGGACAATCTTCCCAAGTTTGCAGATATCTGTATGTATAGTGAGCTGGACATCAGTCAGTTTTGATATTTGAAAAAATATGTGAAAAAGGAGTAGTCTCAGGAAAGCAGCTTGAGGCCTGAGTAACTCCAATAGTGACAGGAAATACTGAGTATAGGAATCATCCATTTTTTCTTGTGGTATGCAACCATGTACCATAACTTATTACAGCTTTCTTTACCTTCAGGTCCCTAACTTTATGTATGATTCCTTCATGGGGTATAGTTCTGAATGCTTTAGTCTGATTGAGGTTAGCTGTGTTGACAGATAAACCTCCATTAAGGGTGACATCGATCTACTTTAGACAAAATTATTCTGGTTTAGGCCATGTACATCACATGGACATCACAGGCCACAATGATGACAATAATGACAAGTTACACAATGTAACTGTTGTACCTTCTGTGAACTCACTTTTTAACATTGTCTTCAAAATTCTAGATCTGGCAGAGTAATGAAAAGCCAGTTAAATATAATGATTCTTAATATGTTATGCTAGCTAAGACTAAGTTTCATATCTGCTATCTGATTTTTGTAAATCCTTTCTGAATAAATACTTATTGTATTGTTGTTACTAGATGCTAGTACTTACTTCATGTAATTGCATATCTGTTATGTGATGTCCTGGCTAGGTCTATTTGAGCCACATCATTGGCTCAGTTGCTCCCCTTCCTAGACCTGTTTGAACCATGTGATCCCCCATTTTAATTAAGAGCCCTTCAGCCCATTTATTGGCCAGTGAAGGTGAGAGTCAGGTTTTTGGGAGTGCTCCAGTCTGCAGACCTGCAGACTGTCCTAACTCCCTAACACTCTGCAACTTGTGAGTTCCACTATAGTTGCTTTGAGAGGTGTATGATTGCTTCGTCTCATGCATAACCTCCTGAGCAAGTGCATATCACGTGCAGCATGGACAAACTAGGATCGTCAAGCTGCAATAATTCGCCTGCATTCCTAGAGATGCTTCTAATGCAGCAAAGATGGGTCCACCCCCCTAGAATGGATGAGATGGTGTCAAGGCATTTGCACTCGTCATCCTCTGCATGCTCCTTCTAACATCCATTCCACTAGTTGAACATGGGTCATATGGGATGCATTCAGGCCTTTATCCTTCTGCACCAATGAGACAAATATGCATAAATATAGTATTAAGCTTAACAGAAAGAATGAAATGTATGATGCACCTATCTTCAAGTATGCCCATAAGACTAAATATGCCTGAGGGATTCCATGTGATACCGGCTTCTTTTTCTTTTATTGTTGTGATAGGAAAACACATACCTGTTTGCTTACTAACTTCTGGTTGTCTGCATCTGACTTATAGGTTGATAATGTTACTAAGCAAAGCTGAGCCTAGTAGCCATGAGCATCTCAGTGGTATACTGTTTTGGTTACATAATCAAAGAAGTATTAGGTTTCATCCTTGCTCTGTGATGCAGAGACATGTGACCCAGAACACCTGAGTTCAAGTAGTATTTAAGCTGCTAGAAGAATGAGCCAAGGAAGGAAGGGAATAGAGCACCTTATGAATCATCCATCATGTGAGGAGGGAGAGGTGATTCTCCTGTGGCTATTTGTTCCTGTTAAAGCACAGACTTGGATAAAAACAGTTGCTTTTACTGTGATACTATGGGCCTGGTACTTCCAAGCCAGCAGTGGTAGCCCCGGTGAGTATGCATCTGGGGAAAGACTAGAAAGTCCCTACAGTGATTCTACTGTTCATATTAGGGATAAGGACATAATAGACATGCTTCTGTAAGTAGCACTCAGCATGATGTAAACTGCTGATTAGTGAGGGAAGAATCAAGCAGTTCTATGTTCACGGATGCTGAATGGTCTCTGTAGGACTCCAGTCTGAAAGGAAAGCCAAACATGCCTGGCCATGGAACAAGGGTTCCTCTTCCTTGCAGCAGGCATACGGGGATGGCGTGTATATGCACAAATCTCCCTCCCAGCTGCCTGGATGTTTGGTCTAAATGGGTGAGACTTGATGGTCAGAAGGTGAAAGAGAAAACAGCACCTACAAAGGTGTTTAATTTGTTTGACATGATGATCATACCACTGTCTCATACTGAATGTCTATATTATACGCCAGTAGTGCATTAAGGCTCATCAGGGTATGGCACAAATTATTTACCTGATGTTAAAATGCTTTTCTGAAATAGAAATGTTGTTTCATTTTGTTTAATGCTTAATATGATAGTTCCCTGCTATTTTTGAGCTGTTAAACATTCAGAAAACATTACTGGAGCCTGATTTCACATAAATGTCCTTGTTGTTATATATACTTTCTGGTTTATATGTCAACCCTCTTTCACATAGGTTCCTCCTGTTTGATAATGCTTAAGCTTAACATACAGGACCTATAACTTATTTGTTAGGTTTTCTCTCAATGTTATGGTATAAAAAAGATCTGGAAGGATTTGTTTAACAAGGGTCTATATTATAACATCGAATCTTACAAAGATCGAATGTTATAATATTGAACCCGTAATGTCGAACGCTGAAAACAGCGAAGGTGCAGGACACCGAATTCTTTCCCAGGGAAAGAATTTGGTGGGCCGTTGCTGTGGCTTCACTGTTTTCAGCATTCGATATGTTGGAGTGTTATGGTTTGGGTTCAGGTAAGTGTGCAATTGTGTGTAAGTTAGGGTTAGGGGGCGGGTTAGGTGAGTTAGGGTTAGGAAGCGGGTCAGGTAAGTGTGTGGTTGTGTGGACGTTAGTGTTAGGGTGTGGGTCAGGTAAGTGTGCGATTGTGTGTAGGTTAGGGTTAGCGGGTGGGTTAGGTGAGTTAGGGTTAGGGTGCGGGTCAGGTAAGTGTGCAATAGTGATGGACCTTAGAGTTAGGATTGGGTTAAGGTAAGTGGATAGCTAGTAGTGTATGTAAAGTTTAGTTTAGGTTTAGGTGTAGGATTTTAAGTGTATGAGTGTGGGTTGCTGTTTTTTGTGTGTGTTTGTGTAGTGTGTATGTTTCTCGGAATAGCGATTTTTTTTCCCTGGGAAAAAAAATTGCTATTCTGACTGTTCGATGTTTGTGGATTTCAGTGTTTAGGGTTCAATATTATAACATTCGATCTTTGTAGATTTCGATGTTATAATATAGACCCATTTAACAGTATCTTAAGATGAGGAGAAGTACCACCATCCTGGAAGAAAGTAGTGGTAGCTGTAATACCTAAAGGGGATAAAGATCCATCAGACCCAGCACCATACAGGCCCATTTCATTCCTAAGCCATGATTATAAAGTGTTCATTTCCATAATGGCTAAAAGAATAGCAAAAGTAATTCCAAAACTGATATATATGGATCAGTGTGGTTTTGTGGAGGGGAAGCAAACATTTACAATATAACAGAACATTGATGATTCAGAGGGAAGTATTTGTAAGAAAATACCATTGTTATTGTTGGTGGGTCTTGATGCAGAGAAAGCATTTGACAGAGTAAGCTGGGACTTTATGAGCATGGCAATGAAAGCATTTGCATTTCCTGAAAAAAAATATAAGGTTGATTAGGAGGATATGTGAGGGATTGGAGGTGAAAATTAAAGTGGGTGGGGTTCTCTCTAATAATTTCTGCTTGAGTAGAGGAACCAGGCAGGGGTGTCCTCTTTCCCCTTTATTATTTGTATTATATTTGGAACCCTTGGCAAAGAAAATAAGGGACTCAGAAATTCAAGGATGTAATTGGTATGGTAGTCAAGAAAAGCTGGCTTTATTTGTAGATGATATTATTTTATACCTGGCAAAACCAGAAAAAGACATTACAATGTTATGGAACATTTTGAGACAGTTTCAGATCTTTCCAGAATACAAAATTAATGAAGCTAAAACAAAAGGAATAGCAGTAAATTATGTACCCACACATGAACTGGTTCAACAATACCAATACTTATGGGGGCATGTTAAAATGAAGTATTTAAAAGTATGGATTAAAAATGTATTTATTTATTTTTTTATTTATTTTATTTTACATTTGTTAACTGGGTAGAGTCCGGCTGGGCAAGTAGCCCATTTTCAGTGGAGACCCAGGGAGATAAGCTCCATAATAATAGTACAAAAAGACTACAAACAATTTTAAAAGATTTACAAACAATATACAAAAAGTTTGACTGTTGCCAACAATCACAATTTACAAAAAGGGAATGTAAAACAGAAAACATTACATTTCTTAAGCCTTACTACAGACAGTAATATGAAACTCATTAGATATATAACTAAAAAACATTGTGGTATTTTCATTTGGTATAGGTAAGACAAGAAGACAGCAATATAGAAAACATTTGATTGAAGGCATAAGAAACTAGCCAGGAGTATTACAGGATCATAGCCATTGTTGAGTAAGGTATTCCTTTAGGAGTTTTTTGAAGCTATGGTGATCTGTATTTTTTAAGACATTCTGGGAAATAGGCTCCACTGTTTGGCTGCTTTGAAAGAGAAGAGAGAGTCACCAAAGTAATTATGGGACTTTGTAACCTTGAGTATAAGTTTATCAGAAATTGAAGGGTCCTGGGGTTGGTATTTTGTTGCAGTACGTTGGAAAGTGCAGGGCAAAAAATGATTCTAGTGTGGCAGCTAAGGATATGCGGGAAGAGACTAAACAAAAGATAATGCAAAAAATGAGAAAATGGAAGCTTTTTTGTATGGATATGGATAGTAAGATACAAACAGTTAAAATGTTTTTAGTCCCTTTAGTCTTATACACAGGTCAGGCATATTTTTATCAACCAGAGGAGAAACTGTGGGTAGCAATTAATAAAGAGCTGAAAAACTTTATCTGTGAGGAAAAGACAGCAAGAATGAAGTGAGGTAAGCTGATTCTTGCAGTAGAACAGGGTGGATTGGGCTTACCCAATTTGAAGGGGTACTTCAGAGTTAAACAGTTAAGACTTTTATACATAACACAAGCAGAAAACTATAATGCAAAGTGGAAAGAGATGATGATGAAACAGGGAAGAAGCTCAAGAAACAAGGAAAGATTGGGATTTTGAATGCAGACCTTTACGGAGAATAACAAAAATAATACAGAATATTATATTCATAAAGTAGCAGAAAGTATTCTAAGCACTAAACCAACATGGGAATGGAGAAATGAGATGCTGCCAATAGGGATGATTGCAATTAGGGATAAAAACAATAGGCAAGAGGGGGGTAGAATTTATTGGAGAAAACTGGCAAAGGAACCAAGGTATTGGGAGTAAATTACTAGAGATGGAAAGATGATAGAATGGGAAGATGCCAAGAATTTATTTGGACTGCAGGTTAGAGATTGCCTTCCCTATCAGGGACTGATATCAGGGTACAGGCAAAGAGAAAGAAATAGGGGTGGGTGTTCTAAACGAAAGACCAGCACTGGTAGAGTTTTTGATAAAATCTAGAACAGACACTGACATTAATAAAGGAATAATTAGTAGAGCATATAAAATATTGCATGATAACTATAAGAATCAATCATGGGAGGTTAGAAAGGAGTGGGAAGAGAGACTGGATAAGCAATTCACAAAAAAAAAAAAAAAAAAAAAAAAAAAAATGGAAGATTATATGTTTACATAGATATTTTTATACGCCAAGTAGACTCCAGAAAATTTTTCCTCCAGTGGACACCAAATGTTGGAGGTGTGACAGAGAAGAAAGATATAATTGAGAACATATTTTCTTGGAGTGTGGTGAGTTGACATCCCTGTGGGATCGGATGCACTGTCAGAGATGCTGGGTGGCAGATTGGTCTGATGAGGGAGATGATTTTTCTGAGCTATGATACAGAATCAGAATTGCCTAGACATGGTAAGGCCTTGCTGTGTCTAATAATGGTGGCTTCAAAAAAAGCAATTGCTAGAAAATGGAAATCAAAATCCAAACCAACTATACTGGATGTAGTGAATATAGTCACAGAGATAAAACAACTAGAACTGAGATCTTTAGAAAAGGGTAGGAGCAAACTACATAAGAAAAAATGCAAATTGTGGGAACAATGCATACAAGTGAGGAATGAAGTTTAAACGGTGCAGGACTTAAAGGAGCTATGTAATGTTTGAGTAAGAGAAATTGGGTAGATTATAAGTGATGTATAATGTTTGCAACTGAGAGTGTGCCAGTATGGTTTGTGATGAAACATGCTTGCAACTAGGATAGTGTCGGTGTGGTTTGTTTTCATTTATATAAATGTATGATTGCCTATGTAGTAAGGGATGGTTTAATAAAGATGGTCCTTGTTTAAAAAAGGTAGGAATTGAATAATGTATGTAATATTGCTTAGATTATGTGATACATAGCAATATATGTGAAGTATAATGTTTATGTTAATATAGTTTGATTACTTTTATATGAATGTAAATTTGCCTATGTTGCAAGTGATAATTCAATAAAGGTGTTAGAAAAAATGTTATGGTATACAACTGACATAAGTATATATTTTACAAGCTGTAAATACATTAGTTTTAAATATTCTGTGGAGCAACATATCTCCCATATTAGTACCAGTTCAGACTTAACTCATTTACTTGTGTAGACATACAGGAAACAGGAATATTTTTATTATTTTAAATATAGCATTATTTATGTGGAAACATTAAGGACATCTTAAATTTCTACTGGTATCTTACATGGCTGAGGTTAAATAAAAGTATCCCTGCAGTCAGGAAATTATAACATCTGAGTACATGCAACAAAGGTTTTCCTTCAAATGTGGTTTCATCTAAAAGCAAGAAATGCTATCTTTCTATCTGAAGAAAAACAAAACAAAAAAGAAACAGTAAAAAGATTTGTCTGACAAAAGTTTACATTTATACAGTTAAAAAGAACACTGATCGGTTAAGTCTGAAATATGTTAATGTAGCTCATCTTTGTTCTTTGTTATGTTGCTATTTTCATTCTTATTAACGTTGTTGTTTGCAGAATAATTCATCTGTATAACAAATGTCTTCAAAGCATTTCAGTCATATTCCAGAAATGTTTCAGGTTGGAAAATTCAGTTATCATGCTTACTCACAGCATCCAGCACACTGCTTTAGGTTATTTGCAAAATCATTTTCTTACTGTGTCAATACATTTTTATTTTAGGCTATTATTATTTAAATAAAACGTACACAAAGCACATTTTGTATTTTTACTTTCCCCGTAAACAGATGTCAAAAAAATAAACTTAAATAAAATACTTTGATTGCTGATAATTGGTTACAGCAGCTATACCAAGGGCCACATCATTTGTCTCAGGTTCTGCAGGGTAGTAGACACTTTAGCACAGATTGCCATGCTTTCTAAGCCCAGCCACATCTGCACATGTTTACATTATAAACAGTGGACTGAGCCAAACATCTGGCGTAAGTTCTGTAACTCCCCTATAGCTCTAAAGGTCCTCAACATGAAATGGTCTGTAATTAGTCTGACTAGTGTTACTTTGACCCTCAGTGAATTGTTTCCACAATCAGGATATGTTTACCTAAATGAATGATTTACATTTCTCAATAATTTGTGCTAAAACGTACGAAAACATGCAACTGTACATCTGCTTAGAAAAACTTACAGTATCATATACATCCATGACTTATGGTATGCTGAAAGTAAATTGCTGCTTAATAAAATGCAGTAATTGATTTACTTCCATTGTGCTAGCTGTTGCAGGTGGTTTTGTAAAGAAAACACCATTTCATGATTAAAGTTTTTCATGGGTTCATAGGTTCATAGGTATTTACTAGGCTAATGACCACCATGGGGCATTTTAATCCTAACTGTGCAATCCAACCTAATTTTGTCCCTGTGTATCATGGATGTTTATTGGGGGTATGCCAGTTAAGATTTTTCTAAAGGTTATGTGGGGGAGGTAATGTAGGTTTGGGCATTACTGTCTGCCTCTGTCTATCAGAAACATGGGGGTCACAGCATGAGTGAATTTCTGATTTCCCATCCATAGGTCAAGGTTATGCTTAAATAGGGTTAGGGATGGATTCTGCTTCACATGGATGGAGAACCTGTTTCAGTACTTGGTGATCCTCTGAGACATGTATCTGTCTCACCAACATGTCTTATTTGTTTCACAAGCAAAATTTAAATCCTTGGATCTAGTGGCTCTGATGTTGTTTGTTTCATGGATGTGAGAAAGGTCCATCAAAGCTGGAGCCGGGGGTGCCTTGCATGACAGTCATAGATTGCTTCTCATTACAAGCATAGAGACAGGGCTTTAAGGCAATTGGTATAGGACAATATGTTTATACCCTAAATTCTTCTGGTAAGGAATTTTTGTGGGAGTTCTAGCTGTTGCATATGTCTTGTCAGGTACATGCTGAAGGTAGCATTATACTCAATGATGGGTTTGATAAGGGCCAGATAAAGTGACACTGTGACTTCCTTGGACTTGGATGCCATGCCCTTACTTATAACTTGGATATTATATAATGATTTCCTTATTACTTTGGCCACCTGTTGGTCAAAGACCAGATAACTGCCCACATATTTTCCCAGGTCCGTGACTACTAGGTTAACTCTTAGTGGTCTCTTATTGATGGAGTAATTAGTGTGGGTGGCAGTTTTCCCAAAAGGCACTATAAGACATGTCTTGGTATTGATTTTTAATACGCAACATTGGCACCATTCATTTGACTATGTTAGACCCTCTTGTAAGATGTTTGTGTCATGGGGGCAATGTATGATATTTCCCAATTTGTAGTCATCTGCGAACTTGGTCAGCCAAAAGCCTGTGACATTGTCATTTACCTATGAGAAATAGATGACAAATTGGAATGGTCCCAGCATGGAGCCATGAGGTACCCCGCTGGTGACAAGTCTCTTAGTGACGGTGGTCTCACCAATCCTGACTTCCTGGGTCCTGTATGTGAGACATCTGGCAGTCTAGACATGTAGGGGTTTATGCACAGTTTGGTGAGTTTGTCAACTGCAACTGAGTGGGGCATTGTATTGAATGCCTTAGCCAGGTGCAGGTAGGCAATATGTACCATTTTCCCCTCATCCATTGCCTTGGTGACCATTTCAAAGAAGTCCACCATAGGCTCATAGGTCGGTACTAGGCTATTGGCCCTAGGGCCTATACAAGCCTAACCATAACAATTCCCTTGCTATTTCTTCCCACAATATTTACTTCCCTGGACCCCTGTCTAGCAGGGTGACTGACGTGATCCCCAGGGTGAATTTCCTATCTCCCATCCAATCATCAAGGATCCTTTTGAAAAGTGCCAAAGAAGCACTCTGTTTGACATGCATGGGCGGTCTATTCCAGAGTCTGGGGAGTCTCTCGGTCAGGAACCTATCCCTCCAGTACATTTTGTTCATTATGATGACAAGGTTTAGATCCCTAGAGCATGTGGCTCTGTGGGACTGGGATTTCTTTAAGTGTAGCATGTCCAAAACCTCTGGGTTTGACATGGCCTTGTATGTTAAGCAGAGATCGCCTCTGAGTAGATGATATGCCACAGAGTATAGCTGGAGTTTTATTAGATGGTCAGCATAGGGCATATGCTTTAGGCCTGTGATTGTTTTAGTGAGGTATTTCTGTGGCCTTTCCAGTTGTTGTAGATATCTTGAGAGGTACATACCAAATGGGGCATTGTGTTCTATAATGGGTCTAATGTGGGATGAGTACAGTGGGACAATGACCTCCTTTTATCTGGATGAAAAGCCCTTAGTGATGATGTGTGCCACATAGAAGGATTTCCTGACTGTTGTGGCAATGTGGTTATCGAAGGTGAGACCATTGTCCACCTGTGTCCCTAAGTCTCTTATCACACTTTCAGTGTTTAGTGTACTGCCACCTATGTGGTAATTCATGGGTACAAGTTTTTTTTCCAGAGGAGATAACTATGCATTTCTTGGCATTGAGCTTGCGCCCATGGCTCTGGTACCAAGCATCTGTTTCTGCAAGGCCTTTTTGTAGAATATCCACATTATTAGGGGATTCAATAATGGCTCCCAGTTTGTAGTCATCTGCGAACATTGGCCTGTAGTGTTGGCCTGCACTTCAGAGAAGTAGATGCCAAACAAGAGTGGTCCCAGGACTGAACCCTGAGGTACTTACTTGTCTGGAGCTGGATTTGGAGTCGGCTACTTTTACAGTGTGAGTTCTGTCAGTAAGCCAGTTGACAATCCATCGAGTGACATAGGGATTAATGCCTATCTTAGTAAATTTATCTATGATTCCAGAGTGGGGAATGGTGTTGAAGGCCTTGGCAAGGTCCAGATAGGCTTTGTGGACCACCTTACCCTCGTCCACAGCTCTGGAGACTGATTTGAAGAAGTCAATCAGGTTCAGGAGACAAGAGTGCCTATACCAGTATAAGTAGGCATGACCTTCCCTTAACAACGGTTGCCTATGTCTTTTTTGATCATTTCTATGATAATTCATTCCATAGCTTTGCGTATCAGGCAAGTCAGACTAATAAGTCTATAGTTTACAGGGTCAGTTGAAGGTCCACCTATGTGAAGTGAGATAAGCATTGCAGTTCTCCATTCTCATAGTACAAAGCCTGTTTTGTGGCTATAGTTGAAAAGTGAGTCAAGTGGTTCTGATATGTCATATTTCACACTATTTAAGAGGCATCTCAAGATATTGTCAGGGTCCATTGAGGCTGTGTTTTTGCCCTTAGTGAACGCTGCCAGGACCTACCCCAAGTTAATAATTGGGGAGGCATTATGCTAGTAGGCACTTTATGGGGGAGACAACGGGGATGAAGTTTGAGCTATGTTGGTCTGCTCACTGAAGGTGGCACCACTGATCACCACTTCGGCATTCTGATGTGTGCTGCCTTTGAGGTTTTGGACATAGCTGTAGAAGACGTTTTGGTTGTGTTTAGCTTGTGAGGCTATCTTGACCTTGGAATTGGCCTTGTTGGACTTAATTAGTCTTAGTTTCCTCTTTAGTTTAATTGGCAAGCTCTTATCATTACTTGTGTTGCTCTTCCTGAATATAACCATGACTTTTTTTCCTTTTGTTATACATCCCGTCAAGGTTAGGATTCCACTTGTGAGGTTTGAGTTTAACTTTTGTTTTTGGCTTGCTTCTAGTACATACATACATAAAGCTGTTTATATGGTTGTACAGGGTCTCTGTGAACAATCCAGTACAGGTTGCTGTGAACTCAGGGTTGAGAGGGGCACTGAATTTTGACAAAATATCACTTAAAATGATGGTGCTTGCTTTGAAATAGTTCATATCTGCTAGAAGGTTTGCTGTGGTTACCGAGTTTACTTTTTATTTCAGAGACAGCTTTCTGGTCTGACTTCCCCAGTAAAGATGTGTCACGGGGGAGGTGCAGTCCAGTATGTGTGAATCACAGGTGGGTATAATTACTATCTGGTCAAGGGTGTGTTAAAAAAATCCATAAATTGTGCCTAAGAGTTTAAGACAGTGTGTATTTCCCAGTTTATAGAGGGATAGTTACAGTCTCCCATGAATAGGGTATTTGGTTTAATGGTAAGTATCTCCAGGAGGTCTAGCTATAAGCTATAGGATTTTAGGGGCATAACGCATGTCCTATTTTTTGCTTAAATATGGTATAGGGTTAAGTCAATGGCGATTTGCATGTGCATAAATTCCAGGGCATCATAATGTTCAACCATCCCAGAGTTATGCTTGTTGCTAATGTAGATTGAGACTCCTCCACCTTTGTACCTGTCTGCACAGGTGATGGTCTAAATATGTAGAGAGCAGTGATGCCTTGCACTGCCAAAGTACTTCTGTGGATTTAAACCATATCTTGGTAATAGCACAGATGTCTATATTCTCCAGAGTAAGGAGAACTTGTAGGGTTTGAAGTTTCTTATTTAGGCACCTAGGATTGAACAGTAATGTCTTTAGGTTTCTTGGGTTTTATTTGCTATGTTAGTAGATTTGTCAGTTTGACTTTGCCACAAAAAGGCTTTAAGGGTGTGGATAAAGTTTTAGCAAAAATGTGTAAGCCTAGGGTAGACAAGTACAGACCGTCCTTTGCAAAGCAATGTGGTTGTTAAATATGTCTTCCCATGCCGATAAATATTAAACCCCCTGGAAAGACACCAGAACCTAAGTTAGTTATTGAAGTTAGTCATCTTTTGTTCATAATGTGGCATCATCCTTGGTGAAGGTAGAATGATGCTCAATGTAGGCACATACCTGCCTGAGAACAAATATTCAGTGAGACTAACAACAACTGTCTTTATATAGTCCAAGGTAGTTTATCTCGGGTCATTAACACCCACATGGACTATGAGAGATTCATACTGTTACATGGTATGTAGTGACTTGAGTGAGTGTGTAACTTGGTGGATCCTGGCTCCAGATAAGCAATTAACCATTGTCTTCTCCTTGTTCAGTCTGGTGAGGGCAGCATCTGTGTGTCATACAATGTGCTCCATAATGACAAGAGTTCTGGGCAATATGTTTGCTTGCCTTGTGTGCTTTGCTTTTGGGACTCCACTGAAAGTAGGCATATGAGTGGTGTTTGATGTTGCTTTTGGTGAGTGCTTTAGAGATTGTTGTTGTTTATAGGCTTAAGAGGTCTTTGAGATTTGGGAATATTGCTTTTTATTGCCTCAGCATAAGTTGGTCTATGTATGTTGTGGACACAAAGTGTCATGGATGTAGTGTGTGTTTTCTTAACAGCTGTCTGTATGCAAGAGTTTTGGCTGCAATGAAATTATGTATGTGCATCTCTTGCACACTATGCTTGTTTCTTTAAGAATTAAATTAAATTAAATTAAATTAAATTAAATTATATTATATCTGTAATGCAGCTAAGAATCCATATCACCAAAACAGTCATGTCATGAAGCCAGGCAGAAGTCAGAGCTGTGACATCACCATATGGCATGCAAACCCTGTATTGTAAAGTGAAGAGAGCCATACACAATATTGCAAGAGTGCACCCTTAATTACACTGAACAATGCCAGTGAGTACGTGAGGGGATGGGCATATGCTGCACTGAAAGAAATGCTGTAACATGACTGTGATGAAAGTCTTGTGTGGTGCTGGGGACAACAATGTAATATACAGACAACACTTTCTTAGATGGAGCTGATAGTACAATGGAACACAGATGATTAATTGAATTAACTGCGAATTTTAAGAGGTTCTGCTCAGGACAGTACACACTGCTTAGTTATATCACAACTGGTCTAGAGATCAAATTCATCTGCAGCAGATATATTTCTTATTTCCTGGCCAGCTTGTGAGCAGTTGGAAATGCTGTGTTTGTGACATTTTACATGCAGCAATTGTCATGGTGTCTTTGGCCACTTGGGACTCACATGCCCCATGGGGTTCCTGGAAAGGACTGCTACATTAAAATACTTTGAAGGAAATGCGAATGAATCTTATATGCAAACACTTCATTGGCTGATTCTGTAAGCATGAATTATCAATCCATTTTGACGGAATTGTAGTGGCTGTAAATATCAAGCAAATGTGACTAAAGTAGATCTAACAAGAAAAATAATCGTGTGGCCAGCAATGCACTTTAAATATTTAAGAGGTATGATTAACATTGCATTAGACCACTAGGACATGCACACATAAGCCAAGAGAAAGGCAAAGGGTAAAAAGTGGAAGGCATTCATGTTGTTTTGAGAGAATTCACCCATGCTATCAGTATTAAGCAGACCAGCTCTAGTGGTAATAACATATCTGCATGCCAGCAACTGCTTCAGCTAGCAACAGGAGCTTTCGATACTGCCAGAACATGAAAGAGTCAAAAGGTATGAAAGAAAAAGAAAACAAAAATGGCAGTGAGGTATTGGGTACAAACAGTTGTTAGTTATTTTACAGAAAAAAGAAAACAGAATATATTTGTATGATCTGCTAAGAGGAGTTACATTTCTGAAAGAGGATGGAAGGAGGAATGAATATTCAGCCTAAAATTCTGCTTTCTTTAATGTTCCCAGCCTGGTGATATGCTCATGGATAAGTGTTTGTAAGAGTGTCTGTAATGTATTTGAAGCACAAAAAAAGGCAAGCTAGGTAATAAAAATGGAAGGGATACAACAGAAAGCTTGCAGTGTTCTGTTGTTTGCTATTATATTAACTTTAAGTATTTACTGATAGCATCTCTTGTTTGCCATAGTGAAGAAATTTGTCTATAGAACAGCCTTACAAAGAGCTGTGAGAAGTTATCAGTACCATCTTTTCAAATGAGGGAATAAGGGGAAAACATTAATAATGGTCACATAATCTCCCTTTAATAGCTGAGTGATATATGACAACCAGGAATCTATTGCTTATTTGGGAGGCATAGGCTGGGATACCCAAAAATCTATCATGCCTGTGGCATTAGATCGTCTCAGATGCAAGTTTGTCTATTGATAAGCATACTTTTATCAAGTTTGTCTATTGATAAGCATACTTTTATTTTAGCTGGATTTGGTTACCCATCTGACTATGTGAATTTACGGAACACACACATACCACATGCAGCCTGCCCCAGCTATTTGCCCAGGTGCTAGTTTCCCATAACTTCAGGGTGAGAGACGTGGTCTAACAGGAGTTGATAATGACACCACATTAGTGCAGAGCACACAACTGGTAGCAACAGCTCATTAGGTAGCTGTATTGCAGTCATCCGTTTAGAAAGAGCAGTTGTGTAAATTCAACTTACCACAACAGTAGATGTTCAAATGATCACTGCTGCAATAGGCTTAGCTATAGGGGTTATATTCTGCAAAGGATATAACTGCTGGCTAGCTTCCAAAGCTTCAGGGCAGCTTGTACATGCACAAACTGTCAGGCAGCTTGAGCTGAGCTGAATAAAATACACGTTTCAGCACAAAGCCCTTCAGAGCTGTCCTGCCACCAAAGCAAAGGAAGTGAGCTCTGAAAGGAAAATGCTAGGAACAACAAAAAACAAATGTCCAAACCCTGTCATAAAAGATATAACAAAAAATAAGGGAGATGGAAAGAGAGAGTGGCTACTGCAGTCGTGATCATTTCAACATCTGTTGTTACAGTAAGTTTAACTTACACTTTACTATATTTGTCATACTGATCACTGCAGCAGTAGCCTTAGCTATGGGTAGATTACCAAAGCTCATTCATTTGGCAAGTAGAGTTTAGGAGGCCCTGGAGAATAGTCCTAGCAAAGCTTTATCTGGATCTAGAGAAGGAATCCTGCTTATGGTGCTTTGTAAAGTATGTACAGAGGACCAAGTAGCAGCTTCTAGAAAACTTCTAGAATCCAACCCTTTCCAAAAAGTTATAGATGAAGGCAAGGCCCCAGTAGAGTGGGCCTTGACCCAGCCTGTAATAGTTTTGGTATGTGAGTACAGCAAAAGGTATAGTCTTAGACAACAATTTGGAAATAGTCTGTTTTGACACAGGTTGTCCCTTCTTGCCTTCACAAGAAATGAACAATTGATCCAAGGATATGAAAGATTTAGTTATTTCAAGGTAGTGCCTGAACTGTCTGTTGACATCCAAGGCATGGAGTATCCTTTCTTCCTGATTTTTAGGTTTAGGAAAGAAAATGGGGACATGGATAGCTTAAAGTAAACTTGGATACCATTTCAGGCATAAAAGAAGGATTAATTCTCAAAGAAACCCTGCCCCCTATGGAAAATGAGATAAAGCTGACTCACCATAATGGCTTGCAACTCAGAGACTCTTCTTGCAATGGTCAGAGCAATCATTAAAACTGTTTTCCATGTTAAGAACCTCGAATCATCCAGATTAGCTGGTTCAAATAGAGCAAGTGTTAGTTTTCCTAATGCAAAATAAAGATCCCAAGGAGTGGCCACCAGTTTTCTTGGAACACTTTGACATGAGACTGCATTGACAGAGGAGGAGGATCCATGGACATACATGCTGAAATGGTTGCTAAATGAACCTTGATAGAGAAGTAAGAAAGGCCATAGGAAAGTAACTCACATAAATGTTGTAGAACTGGAGGAAATCTAGCACTAAATGGATGCAGGTTATGTTGTTGAAAATTACTAGAAAACCTTTTCCATCTGATAATATATGATTTTCTAGTAGCAGACTTTCTTGACTCTATTTGTACCTGCTGCACATCCTCAGTAAACAGGCGCCTAAAATGTATTAAGACTATCAGCCAGGCAGTCAGTTGAAATTGACTGATGTCAGGGTGTATCAAACATGCCTGTTCTTGTGTGAGTAGATCCAGTCTTTGAGTTAGCTTGTGGTAATTGCCTTTGACCATTTCCAAAAGAAGGGGTGGAGTTATGATTGCCTGAGCAGAAGGGAGTCACCAATCTTGGGGAATACATTATGAACCTTCAGAAGTACCCTGTATATTACTGGAAAGGGTGGAAAAGCATACAGGAACATTCCTGTCCAAGGAATAGAAAAAAAAAAGAAAAGAAACAAAATGCATCTGTCTTCCAGGTCTTCTTACATGGAGTAATAGAACAGAATTAACTAAGTGCTTAGCAGCACCGGGATCAAGAAAAGCTATAGCTGCTGGGTCAGATTTGTAAATAGTATATAAAAATTAAAAATACTGAAGAACATTATACATCCTATCTGCCTTTTTAGGGGTAGCTGGACTATCTATCAGTAAAATTGCAGACACTAACAAACACATAAGGGAGACAGTACAGCAGAAATTGGTGTAGGTTCTGGAAATCCTTCTGTAGCAAGTCATAGTATTTCTGAGGGGCTGAGAATCCTTAGTGTTCTCTCACTAAAAACACTGGCACATTCTAGCAATAGTCTCAGAGAAAGAGAATCCCCCACAGAGAGAATCAGAAACTGAGTCCTCCTCTGAGTCTGAATCAGAAATCTGAGGGAAAAATGTATCCATGCATCTTCCTTTTCAGATTCAGAATTTTGAATCTCTTCAGGAAAAGAGGAATCCATCTTCATTTTATAAGAAACTACTTTACAAAAACCATAAATATCATGAAATAAATCCTGAGCCAGACACAGGAAATTATTCCTATCCAAAGAAAATTGAGGATGAATAGATAAATGCTTGTTTCTCTGTTTCTGACAGGAAAACATGAGCGACAATGGCAGCAGCAGCAGCTTCCCCAGGGATGGGTACAGGATTCAAACACAATAGAAAATGCCTGTTCCCTCTCCTAGGACCGATAAGAGTGTCTCTCTCTTGCCCACTGAGGGGACCCACTCCAGCTGCAGAAGACATGGCGAGCCCCTGGTCTATAGTTGCTGAAGGTACTACACCAGAGGGATCTAGAATAAAAGACAAGTGGTCTGAGCCACAACAAATGGCCACAGCAGAGTCACCCACCCGAAAAGCATATAAACGAAAGCAACGACCCTTTCATAACTAAATACACTTACTGTTACACAATAAAAGCCTGTCCTGAATACCCATGTTATAAGACAATTGAATCATTTCAGAAAACTTTGCAATAATGGTAGTAACTTCTGGCCATTTATCAAGCCCATTGAATATTGCAAAACATTATTGAACCCAATAATATTTCAAGATTTTAATCACATTCTCCAGTCACTGAAACAGCCATTGAAACAACTTTCTATAGACATAATACAAGTTCTTCCTTTATTGGTATAAATAATGACAAAGATTTTAACTTCTGAAAAGTTGAGAAAGGTCATTAATATTATGCAAAATATATGTAATCATTTCCTTTTTGCAAAAAGCAAGCACAGCTATTCTGAAGGGTAGAACACACTGGCTTAGCTCAGCTAGCCTCATTGGTAGATCCCACTGGTTTAGCTCAGCTTGCCTCATTGGTAGAACACACACTGGTTTAGCTCAGCTAGCCTCATTGGTAGAACACACTGCTTTATATCAGCTAGTCTCACTGGTAGAACACACACTGGTTTAGCTCAGCTAGCCTCATTGGTAGAACACACTGGTTTAGCTCGGCTAGCCTCACATGTAGAATGCACATTGGTTTAGCTCAGCTAATCTCAGAGGTAGAACACACTGGATTGTCTCAACTAGTCTCATTGGTAGATCACACCGGTTTAGCTCAGTTAGCTTCACTGGTAGAACACACCGGTTTAAATCAGCTAGCCTCAGAGGTAGAACACACTGGTTTAGCTCAACTAGTCTCAGAGGTAGAACACCCACTAGTTTAGCTTACTAACCTCATTGGTAGAACACACTGGTTTAACTCAGCTATCCTCAGAGGTAGAACACACTGGTTTAGCTCACCTAGCCTCATTGGTAGAACACACTGGTTTATTTTAGCTAGCCTCAGAGGTAGAACACACTGGCTTGTCTCAGTTTGCATCATTGGTAGATCACGCCAGTTTAGCTCAGTTGGCCTCATTGGTAGAACACACACTGGTTTAGCTCAGCTAGACTCAGAGGTAGAATACACTGGTTTAGCTCAACTAGCCTCAGAGGTAGAACACATATTGATTTAGCTCAGCAAGCCTCATTGGTAGAACAGACTGGTTTAGCTCAGCTAGCCTCACATGTAGAATGCACACTGGTTTAGCTCACCTAGCCTCATTGATGGAACACACACTGGCTTATCTCGGCTAGCCTCAGAGGTAGAATACACTGGTTTAGCTCAATAACCTCAGTGGTAGAACACACTGGTTTAAGTGAGCTGGCCTTAGGATTATAACACAATGGTTTAACTTGCCTTGTTGCTAAGTATTGTTGCTGATGAGTAGTTGTGCATAAGTGTTTGTTTTTACAGAATACCCAAAAGGAAGCCTACAAGTAGAACTGTATATAATATGGAATACACATAATAAGTATCTTGTGGAGAGCATCTTGTAGTGTTAATGTCGGAGAAATGGTCCTCAGATAGAATAAAAACAAAGTGATAAACAAATTGTAGTCCTTCAAAAAAAATGAGATATGTTTGACACATTGCTAGAGAAATAAAAAAACTGCTTTTGCTGTTGTTTAGTAATTTAGCTGAGTCCAACTGTTTGTGACAGGTGAAAGTAGCACAACATATCTATCTGTCAGCAACTGCTGTTTTACGTTCTTGTAATTTAATACTTATTGTAAGAGTAATGCTCTCTGTTCCTCATTAGCTTCTGCCACCCATTCTTCTTTTGCCTTTGACCTTTCCTAACAACAATTTCTCCTCTTGTGAATTTTATCTTTATATTGTGTGACCAAAAGGCAAAAGTATATGCATTAATTTTTACTACTAGACCTTCCAGTGAGAAGTATTGATTTATTTCCTTAAATACTGACATTTTTGATCTTCTTGCAGTTATTAGAATATTGAAAAGTTTTCTCCAACATGAAAAATTAAATAATGAAACAGTGCTTCATGCTACTCATACAAATATGCACCTATAAGCAAACTTAGCATATTAACAACTAGTGCTTCCTGACTGAAAACTGATATATATATATATATATATATATATATATATATATATATATATATATGTAGATATATATATAAATATATTATATATATATATATATATATATATATATATATATATATATATGTGTATATATATATATATATATATATATATATATATATATATATATATATATATATATATATATATATGTATATGTATATACACATATTAAGAGTCCTGTTCAACCAAAACTCACAGAAATAGATATGTCCAAAATAATACAGTCAAGAAGAAATGACCACCACATTGCCACTCTCGTCAGAAAGTCCTTCTATGTGGCACATCTCATTGCCAAGGGTTTTGCATCCGGGATGAAAGAGGTCATCATTTCTCTTTACTCTTCCCTCATTAGGCCAGTCATCGAGAATAATGCCCCATTTGGCATGTACCTCACTAAACACCTGCAACAGCTGGAAAGGCCACAAAAGTACTTCATGAAGAGCCTCCTAGGCCTTAAACAAATGCCCTACATGGACAGATGCAAAAAACTCCAGCTCTTCTATGTCTCATATCATCTACTAAGAGGCGATCTCTACTTGACCATGTCTGACTCAGCTCTGTTAGAAATGTTACACCTAAAGAAATCCAAATCCCTCCACACCACACTCTCCAGTGACCTCAACCTCATTACCACAATCAACAGAACATGCTGGAGGGACAAGTTCATAACCCAGTGACTGCCCATGCTCTGGAATAGACTTCCCATACATGTCAAGCAGAGTACCTCAATGGCTGATTTCAAAAGGAATCTTGATGAGTGGATGGGAAATAGAAAGTTCACCCCGGGGATCACTCCAGTGGCTCAACTTGACGCAGGCACTGGGAACTAAAGGAGGCATGATGCCAGGCACTTCTATGGGCTAGGCTTGTAAAGGCTCCAGGGCCATTGGCCGAGTACACACCTATGAACCTATGAAAATAGCCATACCATGCGAAGAAACCAACAGCCTTAAAATCTGTGCTAGCCAACAATAATGCATCTTTATCTATATTTAATCACACACACATATACATCTCTCTCTCTCTCTCTCTCTCTCTATATATATATATATATATATATATATATATATATATATGAATATATATAATTATGTGTATATGCAAGAAACAAGACAAAGGATAAAAAGATCCTATGGAAAAATGAAACGCTTACAACATACATATGGACTGCATGGTGAAGTATGTCATGCCTATAGCTAGTGTGGTTTGGGTTCAAAAAGCTGAAGGCATCATTAAAGGCTTTAGGTATGTGTAAAATTAAATTCAGTGGGTGCAAGTCTTAAAGTTGGAATATCTGAATGTCCTTAAGCTCTCATTTGCATATATCCCATAGGCATCCTTCATTTGCATATATGCCATAGGCATCCTTCAAAAGTAGTTCAAGGTATTATACAGTGAAGAGTCTGGTTTACCTGGGGTCTTTCTGCTTGTTGTGGGCTTTTTCAGCTTTTCTGTGTGACCTTTTCACTATTGATCTAGACTGTTGTTTGGGATATTACACAATCACCCTAATGTTGGAGAAAACAAGTTGTTTTATAAGCTAAGACTTCTCATAGAATGCCAAAACTAACTACTTATACTGTACTAATGAGCCTATTAAAAGGGACAAACATGTCATGTCCAAAGTACTACACAATGGTCAGTAGACATTCGGAAATCTTAGAGTAGGAACACTTGACTGTCCTTAAGGGGTCATTTGTATACATCACATGGGTCCTCTTCAAATGAGTGATAAGGTATCACACAGTGAAGACTTTGGTTTACCTGTGGTATTTCTATTTGTTGTTGACATAATAGAGATCCTGTCTGACCTTTTACACTTTACTTTGTTTATTCTTTGTGATTTTTTTTTTGCAGTTACGCTAATGTTAGGAACATCAACTTATTTTATAAGCTGAGATTTCTCAGAGAATAACCAAGTTAATCACTTATACTGTAATGATGAGACCATATAAAGGGCAAAACATGCCATGTCTGCAGCTAGTAGGGGTTGGCTTTAAAGGTCTGAATTCATCATTAAAGACTTAAAAGAAGTAAAAAGTTAGTGGGCATTCAGAAGCCTTAGATTTGGGACTCTTGACTGTCCTTAAGGGGGAATTTGTATATTTATATGGGCATCCTTCAAAGGAGGTTTAAAGTGTTATACAGTAAAGACTCTTGTTTAGCTCACATTTTTCTGTTTGTTGTTGATTTATATATGTCTATGTGCATGTTTATTTCAAATGTCAGTGACAGCAGCTGCACACATTTATCTACTTAACAAAGATAAAAAAATTCCATGAATAACCAGTAAATTCTGTCTTTGCAGAATATATACCATTAGAAACCTCTAAACCCAAAGAATACAAAAACAAAATCATGAAACAGCTGTATGTCACACAGAAATAACATGTATGTTTATGAAGCCAAGAATCAAAGAAAAGTCAACAAAAAAAATATTAAAAAAGAAGAAAATATGGTACAAAATCACTTATGAACACATTTCTAAGCAGATTATCTCCATCTGCATCGTGGAACAAAATAACTGAAGAAGATACCAGACAACTGATGACACTTGTGATGCCAGCAATTGAGCAGTTAGAGGACAGCATGTAAAATAACTGAAACAACTAAACAAAATATTCAAACCCCGAATAAAAAAAGACATATCAGATAAATACAGTAGTGGAAATTCACAAAGACTGGATTAAAGAAAAGAGAAAGCTAATAAAGCAGAAAATGTAGTAGATAACACAAGAAGGAAAAGAGAGGAAAAGAGAGACTACAAAAATAGACAAAAAGGAAACATGAAACAAAACTATTATGCAGAAATAAAGATAGAAATATCACAGCACAATACCTCTGCATGAACTCCCCTAAAATCAAATAGATGAAACCACAGAAAATGCTGAAAAGCATGCACAACTTAAGTAAAATAGAAATATCCTATATGAATTAAAAACAAAATTTAAATGTTTAAAAAGCAACCAATGTAAATGCAAGAATAAAATCTAAAGCTAAAACTCTACAGTGTCAGTGTCTCAACAGGTAGCACACTAACTTTTAAACCCACATGATTAGAGCATTTTGGGTTCTGTTTTCAAATCTGGTGCATGAATTAATTTTCTGTTGCTGACACAGCAGTTCAACATAAAGGGGGTTGCCACACATCTGAGTGTGCTGTCCTTTGAATGAGATTTTAAACTGAGTTCCCATACACCTGAGTTGGTAGTGAGGGTGGATGTAAAAAAATTCCAGCATGTATCAAAAAGTGTGGATATTTTATAACAGTAAACGATTACAGTGAATGAAGATATAATAAATATGAGAAAATATGTTGCATAAATCTAAAAATGTCTCAACTTTTGTTTTCTGTTTGCATTTGACAATTATTATTATATAATAAAATACAATACAGAGCTGTCCAAACTCTCCAGAAAACATCCATCCATGCAGAGCATAGGTTCATAGGTTCATAGGTTGGTACTTGGCTAACGGCCCTAGGGCCTATATAAGCCTAGCCATAACAATTCCCTGTATATTTCTTCCCACACTATTTATTTCCCTAGACCCCTGTCTAGCAGGGCGACTGACATGATCCCTGGAGTGAATTTCCTATCTCCCATCCAATTGTCAAGGTTCGTTTTAAGAGGGCCAAGGAGAACATTTGTTCTTTGGACAGAAAAGTACCTTTTAACCTCATAAGCCTATAACTAGTACTATTCATATAAAAAATGGCAACAGACATAAATAAATTTAAAACATTTATGGTTCTTAAAGTATTATAAAAAACACTTGTACCTTTCACATTTTCTGAAAACATGCTGGATTACTTATTTACTCCTACATATACAATTTCAGTCCTTAATACTTTTGAACTTCATGAGGCCCTTAGCTGGCATCTTTTGATGTCCCCAGCCAACAGATAGTACTTTAAGAACTCATGCTTTCATAATAATTGCATCCCCAAATATATACCTTTCTGAGCAATGTTATCTAACATCATCCATACAGGCTCAAAATGACAGCTTGTGAAATGTGATTTATCCATTCCCATCTTTCTAACCTTATTATACCTGGTATCATTCTTAGCAGCTTAATTCTTCAATCTGTAAAGGCCCTACTTTATAAGACATAGTCTGATTTCTTCCATTTTTCTAATAATGCTGCATACAACTCCAACAAATATCACCTTATAGACAGGACTGGCCTTAGGTAAACTGGTACCTTATGAAAAATGACCTTTCACACGAGTAGAGTGAACTTCTGTGCACATCCATGAGCAGGGCTTGTTTTAAAGAAAGTGAGGTTCAGGGTACAGGTGTTTACTATGCCCATGTCAAAATCTACTTATACAGTCTTGGTATGCAGGGCCACTACCCCTAAAAGTTTACAAGGTCTGGTTACTCTGTGATGCATCTGTCACATATTTTTGAGAGAGAACTGTTCAACTAGGCAGGTGACAACAGGTTCAATGACTTTCATCTAGACAATCCCCACCAAGCAGTTATAGCACCTTCTATATATGATTTAGACATCTGATTGTGATAAAAAGAGGATAACTGTGTAATGTATTTCAACTTTGCTTAAAACAAATACTTGCCACACATTAACATATTGCATGTTGCTTCATATAATTACATTAGTCATGAAAAGACAAAGTTATAAGCAAGCATCAGCAGGCAGCTAGTCATTTTCTTCCACAGAAGGCAGCCACAGCAATAATATCTACTATGTATATATCAGGTGTTAAGTATTTAAGACACAAAAATACTACTGTCTCCATAACCACTGAAAGGTCCTCTCATGAAAAGGGATGGATAATATTCATAGTGTGGAATATAAAAATCATAACTTTTGTTACATAGTCTTTTAGTGACAGCATTCAATATAGAATCACTCAAAGACCATACACTCAGAAAAAAAATCCATATGATTCCCATAACACAATTGGTGGAGATAGGCAACACCTGTTGAGGTCCTTATGGTTACATGCATTGTCATAGTGAACATCTTTATTAGATTTCCTTTCATCCAACTGGCTTTTTTCCAATCAAGAATGCTTATCAAACAATCTTCAAGGGAGACAAAGGCCAAAATAAACTCCTAAAAGAAAAAAAAAATTAACATTGGATACCACTGACATAAGAGTAATATTATAGGTTATTATTTTTAATGGCTTTTCACAGCCATGGCATATACACCAAAAAAAGGTGAGACATTACTGAGATCCAAGAAATCACACACAATGTATTGTGAAACAAGTATCTGCAAACACAGTTCTCCAGATGTTCCCTAAGACATACAGTGCAAATCATAGGATCATAGCATCATAGGAGGTTACTAGGCTATCGACCCATAGGTCATTTCAAACCTAGCCGATTCATCCCAATGTAATACCAATGATACTCTAGTCAATACCCAGGATTGTATTTAGTAATGACTGTCCATGTCTAAGAAGGCTGTGGATGCTATTCCGGGTATGAATTTACGATGCCCCATCCACTCATCCATGTTCCTTTTGAATAGTGTCATAGAGGTGCTCTACTTCACATGAATTGACAGTCTATTCCAAAGACACAGCAGTCACTGAGAGACAAATCTGTCCCTCCAGCATGTCATATTCAAGTCGCAGGCCGTATTTAGGTCCCTGGAATGGGTGGGTGTAGTACCGTTTGATTTACGGATGTGCAGCAGATTCATTAGGTTTGGGTCAGAAACTGCTCTGCAAGCCAGGCATAGATCTTCCCTAAGAAGTCTATACAATACTGAGTATCGTGACAGGGAGTTTAGTTGGTCTAGGTAAGGCATGTGCTGGAGTCCCTTGATCTTCTTTTTAGAAACCTCTGAGGTATCTCCAATTGCTGCAAGTGCTTTGTATACAGTACATGCCAAATGGGGCATTATACTCAATTATGAACCTGATTAGTGACAAGTATAGAGGGTTTATAATCTCCGTTGATCTAGAGGTGATGCCTTTGTTAATAAAAGTATGCTACATAGAAAGTCTTCCTTAGTACAGTAGACATATGGCAGTTAAAGTTAAGGTCGCCATCTACTTGATCCAAGATCCCATATAACTTCATAAGTACATGGGGTATTGTTATTAATTTGATATTGTGAAGGGACATTGTTTTTACCAAAGGGAATGATGATGTATTTCTTTGCATTTAGTTTGAGACCGTGACTAAGACACTAGTTGTTGGTCAGCATAAGACCCTCCTTAAGTATACTGATATCATTTGAGGGTTTGATAATTGCACCCAGTTTGCAGTCATCTACAAACTTGGTCAGCCACAGCCCCTTAGTTTTGGCCTGAACTTCTGAGAAGTATATACCAAACAGTAGGAGGCCCAGCACTGCCATTGTGACAACCAGCTGGTGGCAATTCTGCTTGTTGATGTGGAGTCACCCTCTTTGATAGTGTGTGACTTGTTTGTGAGCCAGTTGGCAACCCATCTTACAACAAACCAGTTTACATTCAGTTTGCTAAGTTTATCAGTAATGTCTGAGTGTGGGATTGTGTCGAAGGCCTTGGCCAAGTCGAGGTATGCTGTGTGCACAGATTTGCCCTAGTCAGTGGCCCTGGCCACATTTTTTGAAGAAATCCACCAGGTTTAACAGGCAGGATCTGCCCTTGATGAAGCCAAATTGAGTCAGATTCAGTGTTTGGAGGTCACCTATGTCTTTATTTATGAGGTCTATGATGATACGTTTCATGGCCTTACAGATGAGGCTGGTCAGACTTATGGGTCTATAATTCCCTAGGTCTGTTGCTAAGCCACCTTTTTGGAAGGGAATAACTGCTGCTGTTCTCCATTCCACAGGAATCAAATGCAAACCAGTTGAGGACAATACCAGGCAACCCTCACAGGATTTCTAGATATTCCACCATGACCCTGTGATCAATGATGTCAAATGCTGAAGACAAGTGATACATTTCTTTTATGTGTGCACTGCTTCTATGCTGTGCTGGATCCAAAGTCTTCTTAAGACACAACGTTTTGCTGGCTGTTTACTGCTGAATCAGAGACACAGAGCTTTGCATGACTCCATCTGTAGTCTGTTTAAAGCACCAAGCCTTTCAAATTCCACACTGATAAAGAAATATATTTTGCAGCTACAGGCACAGTTACAGATAACTTATTTTTATAACAAACAATACGTACTCTATCTGTCGGTTTGTAGCATATATTTACAAATTTTTTTCTTCACAAACAGTATAGATGATGACTTTCCTTTCTCCATACAATACCTCAAAACAAGTGTTTCTACCAAACTACCTCTCTCTGTCCCTCACTCATATAACTGAATTACTGCAGTTGTTATATAGAGTGCTAGTCATGCACATAGATTTTGTTATTTCCTCTTGGTATCTTTTTTTGGCCTTCTATGGGAAGTCACATAATGTCTTTTCTATTGTCCTTTTGTGATTTCTGCTGATGTGAAAATGCACAAATGCATGCAATCAGAATAACAGAAGTAGGAAAGGAAACATCTCTTCTGTTGCTATTGAAAAAAACATCATGTATTGCTGAGTTTATAAAGAAGGATGTCTGTTAATAGATATTTGTTCTGCAAACATGAGAAAATCATGTAATACTTACTTTCCAATATTGCTTTGTTAGGCTTTTTCTGATGCTGTGAAGAGAAGCCTGTCTGTTATACATATAGTATGAATGCCCATTTTACATTGCTAAACTCTATACATATATTCAAGCAAACTTTTTATTCTATGATTTATCTTTCAGCATATTTACAACAGAATTAATTTCAGCCTTATATTCATAATCTCTACAATTCCCTCTTTTTTAAAACCTACTCAAAACACTTTATACTGATATGTATTTTTTTTTATTAGAAAACACATTAGGAAACAAAACCTTGTCAAAGTTCCTAGGACACTTCACTTGGCATATATAAAGGAACCCCCATAGAAATTACCACCTCATTCAAATAATTGGGAATCTGGCTTGACTAAACTCATAATTTCCAGATCCACATTGAAAAAACACACACAAAAATTAACTGGTTACTTTTCTGGACCAGAAGACTACCCACCTTTATGAGAGCTCTAGCAAGTGCAGCCCTAAGCAAAGGAATTCTACTTGACCAGATATGGATTGACACTCATTGCCACATCATCAAAGAAAAATACAACCACCTTGTAAATCATTTTCAATAAAATATGCCATTTCAAGAGAAACTAATTTCTACAAGAAGGCCTCTCCTAACACCAGATGGCTGCCTATAATACAAAGAGCTGAACTCTTGTTGGCCTCTCATCTCTGCAAAATGCTTACACCTATCTCATTCTCAGATTTAGCAAGCAATGTGGTGATGGACACATAGTCGTTTAAACCAGGGTAGGTGAAAGCATTTAATCTGAACTGTCATAACATTTTTTTGTATTGCAACACATTCTTCCAGTCAACTTACTTGGGATCAATGTCCACCAGCTCCAATTTCGACATGAGAGGTTTTAAGTAAAGAATGCTTGTGGATGGCATTATTCATATTCTGTCTTAATACTACATGTGTGTTCATATGTTCATTTTAAGGGTCCATTTTAAGTTTTTGCACCTGTTCACTGCTTTTACTGTATTTACAAGTGTTTCATTGGTGGCCTTGGTTTTTGGTGCTTAAATAAAGAAATAAATGATATTTTGATAGCAATGTGCAATCAGCTTTGCAATGTAAAATGGCTATAATGGAACAAACATTTCAATACAACTTGAAACATCAATTTACTTAACTTACCATGTTTAAGGAAATAGTTTATATTTTAAAAAGTAGCAATTTATTTATTTGCTCATAATCTAGTGCCATTGCACCTATGGTCCATTTAGCATTGATATAGTTGGAGAAATTGTGTAAGTTGCCTCTGAAATTCCTGTAATGTGTCAACAATAGACTCAGAAAAACTGCTTTTGTTACAGGGGATTGGCATTCTGAAATGTAATGCCATGGATAAGTGTGGAATTAAGACATAACAATGCTGTGTATATCATCACAGCAGAGTAAAGTTTCTCAATGTAACAAATGTTGTATCTTATAGAAGTATCTCAGTCATTAAGTAGAAACTGTTGTTACTGCAAAGAGAAAGAACTGTCATGGAAATTATGGCAAACTAAGAAGGCAGAGGACACACAGAATTATCAGACAAAACAGCAGGGAGTTATTTAGAAGTAGATATGGTTAAAACATTGAAGCAGTGAAATGAATGAAATGTAGACAGCATTCAGATTCACACACTGACATATCTACAAGGGAATGCTATACTCAGATGGTTAAAACAGGAAAAGGACTGATTGAGCAAATGGAAACCTCAACTCAGTGGAGCATATAGCTTAAGAAAAAGAAAATTGTTAAAAGATATAACAGAAGACAATCCTAAGCAATCCAGAGAAAATCCATTAAAAAACACTCCCTTTAAAAAATAGCTTCCTTTTAATCCATGATCCTGAACAATGCTTTTTTACACCAGCCAAAATTGCTCAATATTTTCCCTCTCACATTAACATTTGTAATGACTGTGAATCAGACAATGCAGACATTTTTCATACTATATGGAATTTTAAACATTCCCAAAACTTACGGTCTAAGTTCATTTCCAGTATCCAATTAATCATCCCTCAAATAAGCAACATTACATGGTAACTAACTATTCTACACATCTCTTCTTCCTTAGCTCATGAAGATAACGTATTTGTTTTAATAACCTGCTTTTTCTTAATCAGATCATATATTTCTCAGAACTGGCTTCATCTTAAATCTCAAAAATTTAATAATTTTATGAACTTACCTACCAAATACTTGCAAGTATCTAAAATATCTTTTAAATCAATTTATTTATTGGCATTTGTTTACCAGGAAATCCAACTGAGCAGTATTCTTTTTCAGTGAAGGCTCAGGGAGAAAATCTTCATTATACAGGAAACGTAGAAATCATTTGCATTATTTCATCAGTTACAGTCAGTTGCCTTCATGAGCATTGATTTCATTACTCATGCATCCTTGAAATCAGTTGCATTGTTTGCAGTTTCAAATAAAAATACCAGTTACATGGGTTGTATATGAATATTTTTTTTAATACAGGGGGTATATGCAGTGCAATATCAACAGTATGCATAGATTATCAGGTTTTATGTAAGAGTACTTGCTACTATAAAGACTTGTTCAAAATCTAGACCATAGAAAGATAAGATAAAGAGAGAAGCCCCCGAAAGGAAGGATGAATGAAGGCACAAGGAAGGTAAAGGAGATAATATGAAAAAGGAGGTTATATTTATGACATTACATTAGAGAGTGAAGGCACAAATTCATACAGCTGCATTAGTACGAGATCAGCCAGGAGTGGTGCAGGTGCAGAGCCATTTATCTATCAGGTTTTGCTTCAGTGGGCATTTACATTCTTTCAGGTTGCACACTGCTCTAAGTGGAGTGGGATGGTATTGCAGCCACTAGAAATGCAGTGTGAATATAGGAAATATCTTGGATTGTTGTTAGATTTAGTTATGGAGAGTGATGATTTGTCAGTGGAGTGTAGAAGTCTCTTAGTGCTATAAGGCTGAATGATGGAGTGAAGGATGTACATTTTTTAGGGTTGTGCAGTACTTTCAAGGCTGTAAATAATTGTGAATACAACGGAGTATTATTTAGTTTGATCCAATTTAGTAGTTTTATAGAGAAGCAGTGATGTGATCAATATTGTTGGTTGGTTGCAAATTTGGCTGCCTTATTGCAGCATTGTTCTAGTTTGGCTGATAGAGAGGAGTTGAAATTGGTTTGAATAGCAGATGCACCTAATAGGGTGGGGAGTAGAAAAGAAGTATTTATATTTTGTCTAACAGAGTCAATAGGGTAATGTTTTACTCTACAGACACAGCCTAACATTTAGTGTCTCTTCTTTATGGCTTGCTGAAGGTGGCGATCAAATTTCAGGTGGTCATCTATAGTCATAAGCACACCTATTTGATTAGTGTAGATACCAGTTCTATATTGATCTTGTTGGTTGACAGTATATTAAAGGTAGTTTTTTGGAAGGAGAGAGAGTTGCGGGTGAACGGGGTAGTTTAGTTTTTTTTCTTGATTCTGGTGGAATTTTGAGTTGTTGAGCCATGCTTCTATGGGGAGAAGGGTTTCTGGGTGAGTATTTAGAACATGGATAGTGTCCTAGCAGCACATATTAGAGTTGAGTCATCAGTATATTTTACATGTTAAGTATTGTATGGGAGTCTTTTTGGTTGCTGTGTTTAGGTCACTGATAAATAAGTTAAACAGTAGTGGTCTTAGGATGAACCCATGTGGATATCATTCAGGCACCATTCTATAAGCAGTAATAAGAATAATTTATGTAACTGGCAAACTTTAACAAAAATCTTAATAGTCAATACACCTTTTGAATATTGCTATCTTAGTGTTACATAATTAAATTAAATTTAAATCGATTCTATACTTAAAAAAACTCCATACTTTTCAGTATAATTTGCAATATTATTAGCCTTTTTAACAATTTTTTATTTGATTTTTCAGTCAAATATTAACAACCAGAAAAATTTAAAACATGAAATGAACAATAAATAGTCAACTATTTACAACTATATGCAATCATCCATGGCAAACTTCGACATAAACTATAAGAACCATTAATATTTATCTAATAAAACAGTTTTTGCCAAGCTAATCTTTTATGAGTTGTTAGATGTTCTAATAGAATTGGCTTGCATTTTTTTGCAAACACATTAAGCTAGTCTTATAAAATCAATAAATAACAGATCATGCTTATTTTTCCAATTCAATGTTATTATTTTTCTAGCAATGGCCAAAACTGATCAGAGAAGATGTATCTGATGTTTAGGAATTACATCTGGAGTAGATACATTAAATAATGTCAAAGAATAAGTAATTTCACAATTATCTGACCACAAAGCCTTTACAAAATGTCTAAAATCATTCCAAAATTGTAAAAGAACTCTACATTTGATGAACATATGAGCCCAGTTATCCTCCAGTGCTTTGCCACATCTCCAACATTTCATTTTTTTACATTTAGATATAATGGCAATCTCATGAGGAGTAAAGATAAATTATATGGATGAATTTCGAAGTAAACAATTTCCAATGATGTGGAGTTATTCACAGATTTTAACAACCATTTCGTATTGTCATTTGATAAGGGTTCTTTATTGATCTTTGTAAAGTGATCTCAGAAAGCTAGATCAAAGGATAAAAATTCATCACGTAGGATTTTGTATATAGGAGAAATGTGCAATTTATGTTCAATGTTCATCAAATTGCAACACATAAAAAGCTGTAACAATTTTGGTATATAATCTGTTTATAGATTTATTGATACTCTCACTTTACATTCAATAAACTGTCATAAAGATTGTAAACATAACCAATTATCATGCCTGACATTGTATCTGGCTGGAAGAAAATTTGTTGACTGAATTTTATTTTTTATCTAAAAACTGATACCAAAATTTAAAATCATTATCCTTGAGATTTGATATTTTATTAATATTGAAAGAGTCTAAACAGTCTGGAGTGTAAGCTACGGGAAATATAAGGAATAATGTTTGTTTAAGACTTTAATTATTGCCTATTATATTTTTAAATGTGCAAAAAATTAAAAAATAAAGTTTTAGGTAGAATAACCATTTTTTCAATGTAAGTGTACTTCCATAATGAAAAACATTTTATTCCATTTATTAGTTAATTCAGTGATTGCGTTTAATAAATTAGTATACTTTAACTGGACAGTCTCTTTACAGGTGGATTTTAAACTAATTCCTAAATATTGTATTGTTTTATTTTCCCAATTAACAATTTTATATTCTTGCAAGTTTCTATTAATTTCCTTATTAATTAATAGTGTTTTAGTTTTGTTTTGGTTGAATTTTAAACCTGAGATTCTTTCAAAAAATTAATTGCTTCTATATTATGTTGTATAGAAAAATCTATGTCACCACTTGTTAAAAGAATATCATCTGCAAGCAACTGAATTTTGAGGCAGTATTCACTGTTTAAAGAAAATCTTTTTATATTTATATTGTCTCTTACGTAAATGGCGAAGGGTCCAATCGACAGAACAAACAATAAGGGGGACAGTGGGCAACCTTGTTTTGTGAATTGTAAAATTTTAAATGATGATGATAAACATGACCCAATTTTAATTTATGCTTGGGATTCATTATATAACTTCAGTATTAGATTAACAAAATAAGGAGAAAAATTATATCCTCTGAAAATTTTGAGTAGATAGGACCAGCTGATATACTCAAAGGCTTTATCAATATCCAAGCTTATAATAGTAAGTTGTTTCTTGGTCTTATTTGCAATATCAATCAGGGATAATAATTTAATAATATTATCATGGACATTCCTATGCAATATAAATCCTGTTTGATCATAGTCTATCAAATTGTGCAGTATATTATTTAATCTCTTAGCCAAAATGGACATGAAGATTTTATAATTAATATTTAGTAGAGAGATTGGTCTATAAGATGAACATGAATGTGAATCTTTACCTTGTTTTAATATAGGAGAAATAATAGAATATTTCCAAGAAGGGGGATCTTTAATTCATGTCTAACCATAGAGAATATGTTTGACAAGATTTTAAGTATTGAATCTGGAAAAGAATTATAAATTTCTGGAATTATCCCAACTAATCCTGGGGCTTTATTAGTTTTTAAACTTTTAACTTGATATTTCAATTCTATTAGTGTTATTGGCTTATCTAGTAGCTTATTTTGTTGGTTTGGTAATGTATTAGTTATATTGTTTTGAAGAAATTTATCTATTGTAGTGTCTATCTCTAGAGATGGAGTTCTATCATTGATTGATTTATAAGGTCTCTAATATACCTTTTAAATCAGTTGTTTTTTTCTTACAGAATTATTAACATTTAATTTCATTAATATGATTTAAATTATTGATTTGTTTGGATCTAATAGCCAACTTATGCAAATGTCTAGGATTTATAGGTTCATAGGTTCATAGGTTGGTACTAGGCTATCTGCCCTAGGGCCTATACAAGCATAGACATAACAATTCCTTGGCTATTTCTTCCCACACTATTTACTTTCCTGGACCCCTGTCTAGCAGGGTGACTGACATGATCCCCGGGGTGAATTTCCTTTCTCCCATCCAATCGTCAAGGTTTCTTTTGAAGAGGGCCAAGGAGGAGCTCTGCTTGACATGTATGGGCAGTCTATTTCAGAGTCTGGAGAGTCTCTGGGTCAGGAACCTATCCCTCCAACATGTTTTGCTTATTGTGATGACAAGGTTTAGATCCCTGGAGCGTGTGGCTCTGAGGGATTGGGATTTCTTTAAATGTAGGATGTCCAACAGCTCTGAGTTTGACATGGCCTTGTATGTTAAGCAGAGATTGCCTCTGAGTAGATGATATGTAACAGAGTATATCTTGAGTTTTTTAAGGGGGTTAGCATAGGGCATCTGCTTTAGGCCTGTGATACTTTTAGTGAGGTATTTCTGCAGCCTTTCCAGTTGTTGCAGGTGTCTTGAGAGATACATACCAAATGGGGCATTGTATTTTATAATGGGTCTAATGAGGGATGAGTATAGTGGGACAATAACCTCCTTTTTCTGGATGAAAAGCCCTTAGTGATGAGGTGTGCCACATAGAAGGATTTCCTGACTGTTGTGGCTTATGCTAGTCTTATAGCATAAGACTGTACCTTTAGTTTTTCTACATTTATAGCAACTTTGTGATTTAATATTTCTAAGTATTTTTTATTTAAATTTAATAATTCCTTATGTATTACCCTATCACTGGGTATTACATTTGATTTTAATTTATCTATTCTAGTTAGTAAGTTTAGTAATTCATTATCCCATTCTTTTCTTTTTAGAAGATACCAATTTTTAATTCTGCCATACAACTAGGCTTTTAACACATCCCATAATATGATGTATGTTACCTCACCATTGTTATTAAACTCTACAAATGTATTTATTTCATTTAAGATCCAGTCCTTAAATCTTTTAATTTTTATTATATAAGTTGGGATTCTTTGCAGAATTATCAAGTCATCATTCCTTATAGTAATGCTAAAAGAAAGGGCATTATGGTCTGAAAGTGGGCATGCCATTATTAAAACATCACTTATTTTTGAATAAGAGCTATTCAAAATAAAGACCTTGTCAATGTTTGTTTGGGTACCAAACATAAATGAATAATGGGTATAGCTATGTGAGTTTGCTAATTTTAATTCACAAATGTCTCTAATGTTCATTAAAGAAATAAAATCATTCCGTTTTTTGGACTGTGTTATTTTAAATTTACTGGCTTTGGAACTATCCCTATCTGCTAATAAACAATTAAAATCGCCAGCCAAGATAATTTTACTCTTAGTGTACAATGCAATGGTATCAAGGTATTTATTCACAAATCTAGTTCCCAATCCATGTATCCAATAAGAATTGAGCAAAGTATAGCATTTCTTATTAATTTCTAGCACCAACAAACTTAACATTCCATCTTTATCAGAGAATGTGTTTAAAACTTTAGGCATAGTGGGAGAGTTTTTCCACAGTATGAGAGTACCTCTTCTTTTATTTTTGTAGCAGGAATCAGTAAGTATTGTATAGCCATTAAAGGATAGTTTACCTAAATCTTTTTTCAATAAATAAGTCTCTTGTAAAAAAATTATATGTGCTTTATGCATTTTGATAAACTTAAGCAAACCAGCTCTTTTGATATTATTATTAAGGCCATTAACAGTGAGTGGCAAACACTTATAAGCTATCATGTTGCTGATACGGACATTCTCCAAAAGGGCCTTACTGAGACTGACACCTGGTGTCAAAGTCATGGTCTCAAGTTAAATACCAAAAAATGCATAGTCATCCCATTTGGGAAAAACAAAACACCCACGAATTACGACATAGGTGGCAGCCCCCTTAATACAGAAGAGATAATAAGAGATCTGGGGACCCAGGTAGATAGTAATCTCTCCTTTGACAATCATATTGCCAAAATAGTTAGGAAATCCTTCTATGTAACCCATCTAATTACTAAAGGGTTTGCATCTAGAAATAAAGAGGTTATAGTGCCCCTCTACTTGTCACTCATCAGACCCATCATAGAGTACAATGCTCCATTTGGGATGTACCTCACAAGACACTTCCAACAGCTGGAAAGACCACAAAAGTACCTCACCAAGAGGATTACTGGCCTCAAACATATGTCCTATGCATCCCGACTGGAAAAACTCCAGCTGTAATCATGGCATATCACTTACTCAGAGGAGATCTCTGCCTGACTTACAAAGCCATGTCCAACTCAGAATTGATGGACATGCTCCAAATAAAGAAATCTAAATCATTGCGAGCCACTCGCTCTAGTGAGCTAAACCTCGTCACAACAATAAATAGAACATGCAGGAGGGATAGATTCCTGTCACAGAGACTCCCCATGCTTTGGAACAAAATTCCTAACTACATTAGGCAGAGCCCCTCACTAACACTCTTCAAGAGAAACCTCGACGAGTGGATGGGTAACAGAAAATACACCCCTGGGATCACTTCATTGTCTCTTCTTGACAGAGGCTCAGTTAATTAATGGGGCAGCGAAAGCTGACACACTGTGGCTAGGCTTATAAATGCCCTTGGGCACATAGCCTAGTACCTACCTATGAACCTATAAACCTATGTAGGTAAATTGTATTCAGAACATCTATAGTAAATTTTTTGTACAATAACTTGAAATATCTTCTAATATTTTTTTATCATGGATGAAACAGACAATTTAACTAATAACTTCTGAAACAAATTTTTATACACAAATACATGCATGGAACAAAATGTTGCAGGTTTGATTAAATTATTAATCAAACCACCCACTATCCTCATCTCATAATCCAATTATATCACCATTAGCCTTATATGTATAGTGTAGAATCAATAACATGTTGTAACGTAACCCATTCAAATATGAACTTAAAAATAGTCGTTATCTAAGGACAGTAAATTCTATTTCAGTAAGATTTGCAATCGACCACTCTAAAATGTAACATAATGAGAACATCATAAATGTAGGAAATCTGCCTTAAACTATCAACATTAACATATAAACATCTAAGATCTGACTAGTTATAATTAAAACCTATTTGGTTAGTTGTATTCACATTACTACAATTCCTCCTTAGCTATTCCATTTTGCAGTACTAGAGATATCTATAGGGATAATAATATTACAATAGTAAATAACATGTGCTATGCACCATTAGATAAATTAAGTCTCTTTAGCCAACACCTTAAATGATCAAAGTCATTAAGATCACAACATTTAAAAAGAAGGTTAAAAATATAGCTTTCCTATGTTCCATTAACCACTACCTTTATGTTTATCCAAAAGTTTAGAGAGAGCAATAATTAAATAATTCAAAACATATAACAAAGTTGACTTGATAAGAGAAAGGAATGTTAGGACTTTTCTATGTTACATCAACCACCGTTGATATACACAGTCCAAAACATTTACCTTACCATATCTAGATAGTTAGAAGTAAATATTTCCTAAACTACAAACAAAAACTAACAAACTGCCAAATCTAAATAGGAAATTAAGAACTAAAACTTCAAATACATTACATTATCTACTTCTCTTATAAGAAATTAAAATATATAGATTATGCTATTTAACTAAGAATCAAAATAAAGGGCTCTACATGTGATTGCACTCATTTCTGAAAAAGGTGTTTCTACTCTTGTCATTCCCAAAGTCACTACCACAACCAAAACACTTTTTATAGTTTGTGTGAAGACTATATACCTTTATATATACTCAGGCCTGTGAGTTGGTTATGAAATCATTGTGAAGGAATCTCTATACATTTTGCAGGTAGGTTGTGTTGAATCAGTTTCAGTGGGACTCAAACAACAGTTTTGCCTTCACGTTCTCAGCCCTCCCCTGTCCCTCCTTCAAAAGTATGTATTCATATTAATCACTCTATTCTCTTTCTAAAGCCCTGCACTTGCTCAGCTCTTATAAGGAAACACTAACTAGCTAAAGCACTACACCCTCCTTGACTTCTCATAAGTATTAGGCTCCCGATTGGTCCTTCCTGATCAAGTGAAAAATCAGTTCTCTTCCCTAATCTGATCAGTAAAAAAACAGTTCCCTATACTAATCTGGTATGTCCAATGGTCAGTTTCAAGGTTACTCTCCAGTCCAGCTGGTGAATCTGGGAATTTTGAGGCAATGTTACAATTGCCTTATGTACACAGACAACCCTCTTCTCCTTCCAGTAAACTCTAATACATGTGAGAGATGCAGTTACACAGCCAAACTGGAGGCAGAGCTCTCTCAACCCAAGACTGGCACAGTCAGTCAGGAGGAAAAGGTAAACACTCACACCACAAATCCAGTCTCACACAGCCCTATTGCATCTGCATACCCAACAGATAAACACACAAAAACATACTCAGAGGCTCTAAATAAAAATCTGCCTGAACAGCAAAGACCTCCTAAGCAGATATCCAAGCAAGAGCCACCCCTCAACAATACCCATGAATCACCATATCTCACAAAATCAGTGTGCCTCACAGTCACAGCCCTTAAGGCCAAACAACACACCAAATACACTTGTCATAGGAGACTCTATTGTCCGGCACACTGGTGTCCCGCTCACCAGACTGAACAAGGAGAAGGTCACTGTAAGCTGCCTGTCAGGTGCCACGATTTGCCACATAACACAAGCACTCAGGTCACTCCAAAGCAAGTACAAGTATGACTCCGTCATTGTCCATGCTGGTGTGAATGACCTGAGACATACCTCCCTGGACTACATGAAAAGAGACATAGAGGAGCTCTCTGACCATGTAGCCCAGGCTAGTATGACCCTGACCTTGAGTAGCATCTTGCCCTCACCAAGAATGATGCCACAGTATAAAGACAAAATGATCAGTTTCAACAATTGGCTAAAGTATTGGTGTCATTCAAAGGGATCCAGTGTCTGTCAGCCTGGGATGACATGCTCGACAAGCCACGTTGCTTCGCTAGGGACGGCTTGCACCTGTCACCCTTGGCTTTCGTATACTGGCCAAGGCTCTTGCCATCCCCGTAGTGCCTTTTTTAGGCAAGGCTCAAAGGACAAACCCACCTCCATAGACAAGGATACAAAAACTAAAGGTAATGCTACTCAATGCCAGAAGTCTAAACCTCAAGATGCATGCACTCGAGGCTCTCCTCAGTATGGAGAAAATCAATGTCTGTGCAGTAACAGAAACCTGGTTCAAGGCTCTTGAGAGCACCCCAGCACTACCAGGTTATAACTCATACCATGCGTTTCGGCCCCAAAACTCGGACCAAAGCACAAAAGGAGGGGGAGTATCTATATTCATCAAAGATACCTACACCTCCAGGTTAGTGGCACTGCACGAAGCATCGGAAACCATCCATGTGCAACTAACAGCGGGCAAAACTGCCTTTCAGTTTGTAGCCTGCTACAGAACACCCTTCCTGTTACAGGAACCCCACTTGGCATTCCTGAGAACAC
>NC_056729.1:437633879-437753879 GCF_019279795.1 Protopterus annectens | reverse complement strand
AAAGACTACAATATATAGAAATATCTATGTACTTTTGTTAATTAACTATAGCGCTCATCAAAATTATAAAGACACTATATATGCAGTGAGTATTAATATATTACTCCACCATTTACACCCAACAAGACAATTCACTTATAACACAGTAAAGCATGGATATTTCTAATAAAACTTTATAGCATAACAACAGAACCCTGTAGTTTAATGAATAATCAAAAGTTATCAGAAAACACAGCAAAATCGAATGACATCTACAGAAATGAAGTAAAACCATATGAAACATAGAAAGAACAGGGGGGATGAGGAGAAGACAAAAGAGAAAGAGAGAAAAGGAAAAGAAAGAAAATGAAAAAAAAAAAACACCATTTACCTTGTTAAATTTTCCCAGAAGTAAACTAGGTAGTGGAATGTTAGAGACAAAATATTTTACATTAAATAATCATGTTTGTTTGTCCTTTAGTTTTTTATTAGCTCCTTCTTTAACAGTCCATCCATTTTTTTGTTGTGTGTCTCTTCAGACTTTGTGCAGACCAGTCCATATTTTCTATATCTACTAACAGATTTTTTTTTAACAAAATCCATAGCTTCTTGTAATGAACTGAAGATCTTTTTGCCATCCGGCGAACATATTTTTATCTTGGCAGGAAATAATACTTGAGCTTTGGTGTTAGATTTTTTCAGAGATTTTATTAAAGGAACACATTCTTTTCTTCTAGAGATGACAGATGTAATGCTGCAGGTAACCATTTATTCAAGAACTGTATCATATTACTACCTTCTTCTTTTTATGTTCTTCCTTGATCTACTCTCTAAAGATTCCACTTTTTCCAGTAGTTTAGCATTCTGTTTCAGTAGAAAATCATTATGACTCACACTCAGTCAGTCTGCTACCAATGTCATTTACAGCTTCTCGATGGACGATATTTGTTCTGAATGTCTTTTAATTACCTCATTAAGAAGGTCCAGTTGTTTACTGCAGTCCTGTTTTATATTATCGATTTTATTTTCCACTTTATTCATTTTGATTGAAAGTTCCTGAATATTTCTGATTATAGACTGAAGTTCCTTCTTCACTACACTCTCCTGATGTGAGTTCTTCAAGTTAATCATATCTGTATTGCTTGTGGAAAAACTTCTGACAGGAAAAAAAAAACTCTTTGTTTCAATACTAATTTCTAAAAAATAATAAAGGGCATATAATTGTGTATCTCCTCATATGTATTTGAGTAGTTTTCTTAAAAAAAAAAAAAAAAAAGAATAGAATTTCCTGTCAGAATAATAAAGAATAAGCAGAGCTAAAATTTTGTGCTGTTAGCAGTTTGACATCTTGGCCACACCCCTTATTATTAGCCTTTTGATGTCAGAGTCTCTCTCAATATATATAAATATGCATCTAAAATGTTTGGTAGTCATATAGTAGTCGCCTTAGATGTATTATATTTTTCTTTCTCCTGTTCAGTATATTTTCTTTTTTATCGCTTATTTAAATTTTAACAAAATATATTTGAAAAAAAAAAAGAAATAAAAAAAGACAAAGAAAATTAGTTAAAAGCACAATGTGTACAAACAGCAGCAACAGGCTATATATTGGTTATAAGAGAATATTTTGGTTGTAGTTAGTTTACGAATAACTGATTTAAGGACACTGGATTTATACCCATGTCCTTTTTCTTTTTGAGGTATATTTCTGAGAAATAAGAAAGACTAAATTGCTTTTTAGTAAATTTAAAAAATTGATATTGTCTAAGAAATTAAGAAATATGGGGACATTTTACAAGCAATGTCTAAGTCAAGGGAAATAAATGGTATCTAAACAGTGGATAGGAAACAAAATAACAACACTGCAATATTTGCATATTGTTAGTGAGAGAGATGCAGATAGAGTGTTATAGCTTATTTTGGCAGTTCAAAGAAATAAAATGGAGGTATAATTAAAGTGTTAATGAAACAAATGCATGATACATCTTCAACTTGAATCTGAATGGATTTTGAGCATCATTTCCTACTTCTGTAAGACACTAGAGTTGGTATATGTAAGTAAGATGCCGTGTGAGGGAATCTCGCCATATGGAGGTTGGAGGAATTGCCCCCAAAATACAAGACATGACAGTGTGTTTACATTCAAGCAGATGAAGTACTGAGTGACTGAAATACGAACAGCAAACTTAGACCAGAAAATGACATGTTAGAAAAATGTGTTGTAATAGGAAATATATGGCATGCTGGGAAATGAGGCTAGAGCAAAAATGTTTCTAAAATATAATGAATATCATATTTGCAAAGCTTGGGCATAATATAGGACAAAGAAATGCATAACTGATAACAGCAATCAGTCTGGAAATATTCCAGGAGATAATAGAGGGAGGACCAAAAGAAATAAACATATAGGGACATCAAATGTTACAAAAGAAAGAAGGGGCTTATGGAGAATCAGGCTTTTTTGCACATACATGTAAAATGCTATATAATAAAAATAAATTAAAATGCATGGATGGAGAATATATGGAAAACAGTGAAGTAATGATTAGAAAATATGCAGTTTCTATAAAAATAAAATGAACATAAAAAAGAATTAAACACAGAAGAATGGTGAAAATAGTTTTTGTTATAGTTACTGTACATAGCCAGCCTTAGACATAGGCCAACTAGGCGGCCACCTATGGCAGTGCTCTAACAGGGGCGCTTTTCCAGTATTTATTTGGTGTAAATAGACCAGGATAGGGAAACCGGGTGGTGTGGTGGGGGGGGGTGCCATGGAGCCCTTTTGCCTAGGGCACCAGTTGACCTAAGGCTGCTCCTGTTACTGTGTGAAGAAGAGAAGTAGTATGTTAGTGTTAATACTCATAGTGAACACTGAAAAAAATTGACACACTTTGCAAGTTGTAAACAAAAAAGAACAAAGTAGAAAACATACCCAACCCAGTGGCACAGAGGGATGAAGACCTGGCCACAGCTAGAAAAACTCATGTATGATTTACAACATGATCATCTGAGAGATCAGCTGGAGGACAATAAGTTTGAGTGGTCAAAACCAGCTATCTCCTCCTCAAAGGAAGGGAGGCTGCTAAGCTGGTGACATTAACAACACCTAGCAGTAACGGGTATATTGTTTACCTGTACTTGTCACACTGGGTTGCACTGTATTGGGAAGTTATGTATCTGGAGATTAGGAGGCATGTGGGAGCATGTATATCTACTCCACTGTCCAGGCAACCATTGTGAGTCAACAGATGCTTATGGTAGGGTGCTCTACACTTGCTGACCTGCTCCCTACCACCTCACTCTCACTACTGGAGGAAGGGATAGACAATTAGGGCTTTCTAAACAGGAATGAATGGACCATAGAGCTCTCACTTAGCCCAGGGATACTCATTACCCACCCTTGTATGCCAAATGGGCTGCCTGGGTACAAGTAAAGGTGTCCTCAGTAAGGGTTCCTTGCAGGAAGGGAGGGAGGGTAAAAAAACTGGAAAACATGTTGGAAGTAGAGGATAGCTGGTTTGAGTAGCTAAAGAAGAATGAACAAGGGTGATACTCAATTTTAGTTTATACCTTGAAAATTAGAAATAACCTGTAAATATAAAACGACTGTTAATCGGATTATGTGACTCTTAGGCATCAAGTAAAGAAAAAACAAGTATAAATTTTCTTACTAAGTGATAGATACAAGATATGGACAGAATTGTAACTGGCAAAATGCCAGTGGGAAAATGTTTTATTTACTTATTGACTTTTGTTTACTGACCCATTTGACTGGGCACAGGTGTCTGTTATCAGTGGAGGCCCAGAGAGAAAAGCTCCAAGGTATCATATTTAATGTAATCAGTATTTACAATAAAATATTGTATATTGTAGTTTTAGTAAATACATAATGGTCAGCATAATAACATTCGTACTGATATTAACAAAAATTAAATTTCAAGCATTGCATTGAGAATTTACATGTACAAGAGTGGTGTATAAGATATTTAGGAATAATTTAAAAATATAGATATGAGTAATTTAAGAAATACAAAAGAATGAGATATTTGAGGGGATAAGCAAGTTTAAATGTTAATAAAGAAGTAGTCATGAAATAGTAGTTTGGTTGGGCTAATTAGAAGTTGTAGTTTAAGAAGTACAATAAAGTGAGGTTTAGAAGAGGATAATCAGGTTAAGTGATTTAGTGCTTTAAATGGAGGTATAAGAAAGATGATGAAGGGTGTTAGGAGAGCTATGTCCCAAATGAGGAGCAGGGAGAAAGCCAGGAGGCAGAGAGAAAGTCTTTTAGCAATGGTTTGAAAAGATGAAGGTGTGAGATAGACCTGATCAATATAGGAATTGTATTCCAAGTTCTAGCTAAACTATTGGAATAGACTGATCCCTGAAGCCATTTGTGCTTTGTAGATTGCAAGCAGCTGTTGATCATTTGACTGAAGAGGACAGTTTGGAAGACAGTATTGGCTTTGGGGCTAATTGCTGGGTGAGCGGATGGGATGTGGATGATTTTGAGGAGTCCGTGTTCGGCTACCAAATCCTAAAAATCCCGAACCATGAAATAAAGAATGTAAAACAGCAGAAGGGACAATTATCGAACAACAGCAACTTTGAAAAACAAATACATCAAATGGCCATATTGGGCCAATAACCAGGAAGTAATGAAATTCATAAGGTAAGTGAAGGGAAACCTTTGTAATTTGCCCTATTATCCACTGTAGTGTGATCTCAGAGTTGGTATATATCGTTATGGGGAGTGTGGGAGCACATCCCCCCACCGTGTTTGGTTGTGTGTGATATTGGCTGACTATGGCCATTTGATGTATTTTTTTCTGATGTTGCCGTTGTGTGATAATTGTCCATTTCGCTGGTTTACTTTCGTTCTTTCACAGTTCAGGGTTTCTAGTATTCTGTAGCTGAACATAGACCTGATTTTGAGGGTTATGATGAGCTGAGTATAAGATAAATGGTGAGAAAGTTTAAGACATTTAAATGTTTTTATTGCAAAATAGTGGTGGGTCCAATAAGGTTTATTGCAAGCAAATCTGCAGCTTTGTTGTAGCATTGTTCAAGTTTAGAACTAAGTGAGGCTTGTAGTTTCTTTCGGATAGGTGTTCTATTTAGGGCAGAGGGTTACAGGTAAGTGGTAGTTAGAGTTACCTTGTCAGAGTTTGTAAGGAATTTCTTTACACCATGTAGGGTACCTAGTTTTTGATGTCTTTTTATGCTTTCTCACTTTTTTTATTTCTCGAAGTCATTTGAATTTCTATTACCATGACGGGAATGGAACCCATTCCTAAGTCAAAGTATGATTAAAGTTCATGAAATTAGAATTGTTTCAATCTTTGATGTCAGCCAGAAGTGTTCTTTGCAGCACCTGCAGTGTGCCCAGTAATGACTCCTTCTAAAATTTGTATGGCGTTACATGTATCGGTAACATATCCAAATACAATGTAGATTCTTTTTTTTATAAGACCCATTGTTCCTACTACTATGAGAACTGTCTTGGTATCTTTCTTCCAAATTGCTCTGGTTTCTGCTTGCAAATCCTGATATTTTATGACTTTGTGTCTCTCTGTATGCAAGACACTGTAGTCACTGGGTGTGGCAATTTCAATGATCAATGCTACTTTTGTCTTCTTTTCATGGACCACTATATACAGTTTTCTAGCATCTGTCTTTTGAACTGTTGGTAATGTGCGATCCGACTTGATGCAGACTTCATCATTTTCTGTGATGCTTTGTGGCTCCTGTTTCCAGTGTTTTTCAGCTACTTCAATACCATAATGTTTACACAATCCCAGTGAAACAGTGTTACCACATTATTATGCCTTTCAGTATACAGTTCTTCTGCCATTAGTATGTCACAACCAGCAATGAGATGTGAGACTGTTTCCAGTTTGCTTTTACAAAACCTATAGTTCTATGTTTCTCTCACATGTTCAATGGACTTTGTACACCAATGTGTGAGTAGCCCACTATCTTGGGCTGCCAATATCAACCTTTCATCTTTTGTTTTGAATTCACCTCTCCTTAACCATTCCTGCATTTAATCCTAATCAACATGAGGTTCTTCCAGAAGTTTTCTATACTTGCAACAATATTTATGCATTTTCCATATTTCTTATCTTCTCATCTGATTCTTCACCTTACATTTTTTCTTTTGTTTTTTGGCACATTCAGTTGCAGCCTGACTTTTATCTACTTCCGGTTTGATTTCCATTCCTGCTTGATGTCAATATGCTTCTCCTAGACTAAGCAGGGAAGTCATCTTAGATTTATTCTCCTCATGTTTCAAAACTTTCACTATGTTTGGGTCCTGTGAGGTCAGCAGATATGTGTGCAGTCCTATGATTGCAGATCTATGCATGTAATCAATTTCATGGAGGCCCATACTTCCTTCAGAAAGGGGAATATATAATCTTGGTATGCGCTGATTTTTATAAATCATTTGGTGAGCATGAAGCATCCTTCTTGTTTTCCTCTATAATCTATCCAGTGAACCTATCAGTTCCACAAAAGAACACTTATCCGATGACCAGCTCACTGAGACCACATCGCCAAGAGAGCAGATCTCTGACAATGGTAAGTATAAGTAGTGTGAAACGGGATGTATTCCCAGTTCTGCAATGTGGTGCAATCTCGGAGTTGGTATATTTAAGTAAGGGAGTGTGGGGGGAACACCCCCCCAAATGGGGAGTGGAGGGGGGCTTGCCCCCTGATATACATGTTTCTTTTTGTTTTTTTTTTATTTTATTGCAGAAACAGGAATACATTCCATTCTGCATTAGTTATACTTACCATTGTCGGAGATGTGTTGTGTCGGCGATGTGGTCTCGGTGATTTGGTCATCAGGTAAGTGTTCTGTCATGGATCTGAAATGGATCCTATATCCAACATGTTTTGGGGTCAGTAAATCCCTCCAAAACTGTAAGTTAGGACCGGAAGAGCAAATTAGTTTATAGCTTGAATTTTGATCCTAGATGTCAAAGCTGTTTTCAAGATTAATTTAAGTCTTCCAAAATATTCCTTACTAAGTTTTATCCACATTTGTTCATGTTTTATTGTTAATCCTTCATCAGTTCACAATTAATTATACTCCCTCGTGCTCAAGTTCTTTTACATCACATTCAGGTTTCAAACTGATGTTTTCTTGGTGCTGCAGTTTTCCTGCTTTAAAGGCTGCTTTTGCACACTTGTCAAGACCAAATGACATTGTTATATCATCTGAAAAAATGTTGATCATTTATTTCTGCATTCAGTTGCTCATCTGATGAGCTACATAGTTTTAAATCATTGACAAAGAGCAGATGAGAAGTCTTTACACTTTGTTGTTTTCTAGGGGACAAATTATAGCCATGGCCTAATCTGTTAAGTAGACAGGTTAATGTGCCTTTTTAATGCCTGTGTGAGTATGTAAATCAAATTAAGATTGTTTTTGCTTGTAATGACAAGTAGTTTTGTATGTGGGGTAACTTCAATCATGGCATTATTTAAGGAATAAATGTTAAAGTTTTTTTTTCCATGAAAATTGGATTTTGGAAAAAAGAGAAGTAATTTAGCCTTTTTAGAATTTAGTAGTAGGTGATTATCCTGTAGTCATCTTCAGCAGAATTAACGGCTTCTTGAGTAATTCTCTGAAGATGTATGAAGTTGTTGGAAATGCATATTTGGGTAGAATCATCAGTGTATTATATGAGGGAAGCTAGCTCAGACGATTTATGTAGATTGTTAGTGAATATATTGAAGAGTGACTGAGAATGGAGCCCTGTGGCATTTCAGAATTGACAGGAAGGAAGGGAGAAAAGGTGGAAAGCAATTTAACAGACTGGTCACTATTGGTTAAGTAGTTGTTTAAGCATAGAAGTGTGGGTTGTGATAACCACAGGGAAGACAACTGACAGAAGAATTTTTAGTGAGAGACTAGATCAAAAACTTTAGAATGATCAAGGAATGCAGAGCAAGTGGGTTTGCTTTCATCTCTGGCTTTGTTAATTGTATCTGTGAAGGTAGTGCTATGGGCCAGTCTAAAACCATGCTCTGTGGAATTCAGAAGCTTTTCCTGAAGGATGTGTTGAAGAAGTTGCTTGTGAATGCACTTCTCTAGAAGTTTTAACAATGGAGATAGTATGGCAATAGGTCTGACACTGGTTATATCAGATGAGGTTCCTACTTTATGAAGGGGGATGGATGATGAAGATTTTTTTCTTAAAGAAGGAAAGTATGATTCCTTGATGGTTCTATTAATTAGACCTACCATAGGATAAGCTATGGTACTGACAGTCAGCTTGAGGTATTCTGCTGTGAGATTATCTGCTGAAGGAGAAGGGGGTTTCAGTTTAAGAAATAGCATTTTGATGTTGGCGGTTGGGATGGGTTTTAAGGTGAAATAGGGGATGTTTGCTGTCTGAGGTTAGGGCATGTCATGATTGCTAGAAGGAACATTTGTAACAAGGGCTTTAATGCTTTTTATAAACTGTATGTTACATTAAGCAGCTATACCAGAAAGGGTTTTACTAGGGACAGGATAAGGAATGGTGGTTGTTCCACTGTGGAGTATATTATTAATAGAACAGCAGATGTTTTTACATTGGAACACTGATTTAGTAAGGAGTTATTATAATAGATGTTCTTGTCTACATTAACATGCCTTTTAGTATGGTGATGTAGCTCTTTAAAGTGTTGTAGGTTTTGGAGAGACCTATGTTTTAACCATTCATTCTAAGGCCTGTCTCCGTCAGGCATTCGGTTCTTGCTTTGAGTATATAACCAAGGAACATGATTAGTCTTTTCTATTTTTGTTGTAGTTGGAGCCAGACTATTGAGGCTTTTCATGAAAAGTGTGGTAAGGTTTGTCAAGTGGAATATTTTTCAGGCTAAAGGAGTTTAGGAGTCTGTTAAGTTATCAGGGTTAAAATTAGTGAAGTTATAGTAAGTTCTAAGTAGGTGTTGTTTTACCATGATGGGTACCAAGTCTGTTTGGGTCCACTTCTAAATCTTGAAAACTCATAATCTTGAAATTCAAAATACTGAAAACTCAGAATACTGAATTTTATAATAATGAAAAAACTAAAGGATACTAACACTTACTATACTCCAGCAGAAGTAGTTTACTTCAACTATTAGCGGGGGAAAGCCCTCCTGCATCCCCATGTGGGGGGATGTGCCCCCCACACCCCCTGCTACTTAAATATATCAACTCCGTGATCGCACTTTTCTACACTAAGATGAATTATGTTGTTGTATAGGAAATTAAAAGGGAACATGACTAAGGTTACAACAGGCAGTCATGAAGTACGTAATGGTATGGTTGCCATTTTCTTCTGTGGAGTGCGATCTTGGAGTTTATATATTTAAGTAGCAAAAGGTGTGGGGGGCACAGCCCCCCCACATGGGGGGAGCAGGGGGACCTGCTCTCCTGCTTATAGTTGAAGAAGAGTAATATGTTTTATGTTGTTGTGTTAGAATATTGTAAGTGTTGTACTCTGTTTTTTCAATATTATGAAATTCAGTATTTTGAGTTTTTAGTATTTTGAACTTTCAGCATTCTGTATTTTGAATTTCAAGATTATGAGCTTTCAAGATTTAAAAGCGGACCCATCTGTTTATGTATATAGGAAGGTAGTCACTGAGGTAGTCAGAGGGTGAGACTAGAGTCATGCATAGTGGAATCAGACACCACTATCTAGTCGAGAGCTGAGTCACAGTTTTTAGGGTAGTTCTAACATGTGAGAGAAGAAATTAACTGAGTTAAACCAAATAGGTTGAGGCTAATTGATGCATGTTTTCTGAAGATAATCTGCCAACTAAAATTAACGTCACCTGGGATTATCTTTTCATTAAAAAATGTATGTGAGATCCAGTTTATGATGTTTTCTAGGGTTGTAGAATTATTGTCTGGGGGAATATAGAGCAATATTGTACATAGTTGTTTATGGTTATTTAGTTTATGATGAGAGATGAGGAGTTCAATGTTATGGAATTTCGGAATAGGTTTATTATAAGGTAGGATTTCAAAATAGTCCAGGTATAATGAAACTACTTCACCACCCTTTTTTGAGTACAATCAGCCCTGGTGATAATATAACCAGGGAATGATATTTCAGAGTCAAGTATTTGGGGTTTAGCCATGTTTCCATTATGGCAAAAATACCTGGTTTATTGTGGGAGATCCCAACATGGAATTCTGAGATTTTATTATTGATGTTATGAGTATTTCAGGAAATGAATGTAAGCTGTTTGGGTGAGTTTGAGGTAGGCAGATTGAGTTTTGATAGTTTTGGTGATGGTGATGTGGTCCCTGTATTGGAGGGGGATGGGTGGGCTGAGAAAGAAGGGGAGTGGCTTAGGATGAGTTTTGGAGGCTATACAGGATTCCAATTGGAAGGTGGGTTTAGGGTTGGGGTGAATATCCTCACAGAGTGGTAAGAAAGAGAGGGATGTATCAGTTTGGTAAGCTTTTTTGATTTAACTTTATAGGTTTGTCTTATTTTGTTGAAGAAGGTGTGAGGGTTTAGTAATCTAATTTGAAGTAAAGATTGGGTAAATCATTGTATATGTTTGAAGCAATTAGCAGTAAAGTGGGGTGATTTGAATGGTTAGAGGTGAAGCAGATAGTGTGAGAAATGTGTGTAAGACTGAGTGATGTATGGAAAGTTGCAAGGTGATAAAACAAGAAGAGCAAGTTTGCAGTAATATTTAACAGAAGCTGAAAGACAGGTCAGTGAGAGAGGAACTAAAAACACTGGGGTAACAAATATAGGAGGGATAGGGGTAGCTAGCTGAGTGGGATGGATTGAGTAAGTTTTGTGCTCATTGGGGTCAGTTAGTAAATATAAAGGAGAAAGAAAGTTAGATTACATAAATGCAGACTGATGGTTTTGGAGTCGTATTTGCATTATCTTGGCCGGGGTATGTCAATATTTATGTCTATGTCTTTAAGAGGGGTGAGAAATAGGTAGAGGTATGGCTACATTTGTGAAAGAACAAACTAATGAAAATAATACCAAAACCACCAAACGACAGGCTAAGGAGCAAAACCAACGAAATAAAATAAAATTGTTTATTAATTTAAGATTAAGCGCTTTTCATCGCCCACATTGAGGCAACTTCTTCAGATAACAAATTATTGCATCACCACCATTTTATAGCCTAATCAAATCATGTGATAAAAACATTGTATCAATGCTACAAAAAGTAGTACCCACTAAATATGTCAATATATGAATATATCTCATTAAAATATAAACCTGTAAATCACACAACTACCTAAAATAACAATAACAAACTATTTTTACAAAATTTGCCAAGCAGATCTGTATAACTCATCAAGTCATCTTTTTAAGTGACCGTATGTAAAATTACACATAGAGTTATAAATTTGTAGTAACATCTAATATCTATTACTTAACTGTACTAAAAACTATTAAATATAAAAAAGTCCATAAATAATTATTAGAAATATGTTTCATTATACAATTTAAACTACTAATAAACTAATAATACATAAACATTTCTAACAAACATAATTAATATTATAAACATATATAAAAAAATATATACAAAATAAATACGTATTATATATAAGAGCCTATCTATTAAGGCTCCTAAGTTTAAGAAGACAAGCTATATTATAATGTTCGTTCAACCCTGGTTCAATAAAAGCATTAGTTCTAATTTGCCATGACAATTCACATTCTTCCAATAGCAAATTAATTGGACCCCCTCTAATATCATGTTGTATTTGGTCAATTATCCTAAACTTGAAGCTATGACCTACATGTGACATAGTATGCTTTGCTAATGCATTTTCTATTTTACTAGTAGTAATTGCATAGGTATGTTTATATATCCTGCCATGGAAACATTGTTCCGTTTTACCTATGTAGAATGCTTTACAAAGTGTACAGGAAGCTAAATAGACCACTAGTTTAGAATTACAATTCACCTTAAATTTTGTATAATAATGTTTGTCATTAATGGTGAATTTGGTACCTATAGCTACAAATTTACACATGTTACAACAACCACAAGTAAACACTCCCACCTTTTTATTGAAATCTTTATATTTGTGTGGTTCAAGAATATTTTTCAAATTTTTACCTCTCCTAAAAATAATTTTAGGGTAATCATTGAATTTTGTAAATAAACTTGTATCATATTTTAAAATTTCCCAGTTTTTATATAGAATATATCTTATAATGGTACTTTCAGAGTTAAACGTGGTGATAAAACTACAGTCAAAACTCTTGTTTCTATCATTGTTTGTTGTTTCAATACATCGTACTTCTGATTCAATTTCTAGATCAATAGCATTCTCTAAAAAAGAACTAAAAATTGAACTTGTATTAGATACTGGTTGGCCTGTATTAAGAATTGGTATAATAAGGCCATTTTCTCTTTTATTCCTAACTTCACTAGATAATGTTCTGATTAAATCTAATTGGTAACCCCTCTGTTTCCTTGATGATATATTTATTTTATTTCGAGGGAATTCTGACTCGGCCACTGAATTTCTTGATTATCTTAATAACACAACATGTTTTTTCAAATTTACTTACAGTTTTCAAGAAGAGAGTATTGACTATCTTGATGTTAAACTAGTTAAAGATGTAGTCAATAACTGATATATTTCAAAAATTTTTAGGAAAAACACTTTTTGCAACTCTTATTTGCATTACAGTAGTTCTCACCCACAATCACAAAAAAGAGCTATTGTTAAAGGTCAAATGATTAGAGCCGCCAGAATGGTTTCGTTGGTTAGTGACTTTGAGACAAAGTGTAACTTTTTAGAAACTATGTTTCAACATGTTTACAAGTTTATTTACAAAATTCAATGATTACCGTAAAATTATTTTTATTTTTAGGAGAGGTAAAAATTTGAAAAATATTCTTGAACCACACAAATATAAAGATTTCAATAAAAAGGTGGGAATATTTACTTGTGGTTGTTGTAACATGTGTAAATTTGTAGCTATAGGTACCAAATTCACCATCAATGACAAACATTATTATACAAAATTTAAGGTGAATTGTAATTCTAAACTAGTGGTCTATTTAGCTTCCTGTACACTTTGTAAAGCATTCTACATAGGTAAAACGGAACGACGTTTCCGTGACAGAATATATGAACATACCTATGCAATTACTACTAGTAAAATAGAAAATGCATTAGCACAGCATACTATGTCACATGTAGGTCATAGCTTCAAGTTTAAGATAATTGACCAAATACAACATGATATTAGAGGGGGTCCAATTAATTTGCTGTTGGAAGAATGTGAATTGTCATGGCAAATTAGAACTAATGCTTTTATTGAACCAGGGTTGAAGAACATTGTAATATAGCTTGTCTTCTTAAACTTAGGAGCCTTAATAGATAGGCTCTTATATATAATATGTATTTATTTTGTATATATTTTTTATATATATTTATAATATTAATTATGTTTGTTAGAAATGTTTATGTATTATTAGTTTATTAGTAGTTTAAATTGTATAATGAAACATATTTCTAATAATTATTTATGGACTTTTTTATATTTAATAGTTTTTAGTACAGTTAAGTAATAGATATTAGATGTTACTACAAATTTATAACTCTATGTGTAATTTTACATACGGTCACTTAAAAAGATGACTTGATGAGTTATACAGATCTGCTTGGCAAATTTTGTAAAAATAGTTTGTTATTGTTATTTTAGGTAGTTGTGTGATTTACAGGTTTATATTTTAATGAGATATATTCATATATTGACATATTTAGTGGGTACTACTTTTTGTAGCATTGATACAATGTTTTTATCACATGATTTGATTAGGCTATAAAATGGTGGTGCTGCAATAATTTGTTATCTGAAGAAGTTGCCTCAATGTGGGCGACAAAAAGCGCTTCATCTTAAATTAATAAACAAGTTTATTTTATTTCATTGGTTTTGCTCCTTAGCCTGTCATTTGGTACATTTGTGAAAGAAGAGTTTTAAAAAAACAAAATATGTTACAATGGGGAAATACTTGTGAGAGTGGGAAACTTGAGAACTGTAATAAGGAAATATGATACTTCTTACAGAGGAAAATATAATATAATGATAAACTATCCCTTGGATTCATAAACAAGAGTGTACATATCATGCCATTTCCAGTCAGGTGTCTGTGCACAATAACCGACAGTGATCATTCAATAGACAGGACATTAAGCAATCCTACACATTAAGCTGCACCTACCCATGGCCAGAACACAAGCTATAAACACAGGATTGTAAATAAGCTTCACCTCAGTAAGAGAGTACATGCAAATGACACAATATTAACAAGGGCAACTTGGAATACATAAGATACAGCCAGAGGTAGCCTAAAAAGAAACTGATTATCTATAAACAGATATACAATCCCCCAACCCTCATCATAGTCTGGGTGAAATCCGGAACAAAAGAGGGTCACTCAGAGACAGTGTTATAAATATAAAACTAAAATGTTGGTAGAAGGGGGATGAGTGTGAATTTATCACACATCTTGCCATCATGAAAAGGGTACATACTGTACTTCATGTCATTATCCACTAATAAGTGTGACCTAACCAACTTTATACAAGGAAACTATTTTAAAAAGCAAGATGGGCAAAGCTACAATGTAACAAAATGGGTGAATTTCATAAATAATATGGATACTTCAGAAGTAAGATAACAGTTGACAATGAAAGCTGATACAGTAGGAGACACAGCTTATATTGCAGGTAGTGCACAATTAAGGAACGTCATTGGCATTGTCAAGTATATTATGAAAATAAACAAAGGCAGCAATTTACACATAAATGAATTGATATTTGAACAGACATACAGATTAAACAAATTTAACTTAACTTCCCTTGCCTTATATGTGTTAAAGAAATAAAAATTAATGTGTAATGGCAAATTACCCATATGTAAAAATGGGGAAATATTGAGAGGATTAATGCACACCTGTATAATCTTTCCCATACAGGTAGTCATTTTAGAAACAGCCAGTTGTGGCTGCAATCTGCATATTAGGAATGGTAGAAACTGAGAGTGTTAATACATCTCAAGTAGTTATGCGCAATCCAGAAAGACATACTACAACAACAATACTATCACTTTAAAGAACATATTAACAGAAGTCTATGCTGCAATACATTGTTATAGATATCTAAGTATAACAGATGAGAGATGCACGTCATTGAGAGATGAGGGACATGGTCATGTGACATGTATTAAGATGCAAGTTCTTCAAGGCAAAAGTCTTGTGGAAGCAGTTCATTTACATCTGAGTTGTGCATGTAGGTATGTCTACATATGCCTATTGACATGATCTTGGTTTGTGTGATAGGAAGACCACACAAGGATAGTTAGCCCATAGAAGAATTAAGCCAAAAATAAATGTACCTGCTAGCATTATTGTGCAATGACATCTGCCACATGGGAACTGTTTCATCTTTAATGTCAATGTGATTGAAATTTAAAACAGTATTGCCAGTGTAACTATCTTGCTGTGTTTGACTTTCTGCTGCAGCTGACACACATACACATTTAAACACAGTCTGACAAAGTGCACCTCTGACTGTACTACATCATCCAGGTTTAAATTAAAATTTCCCCTAAAATGAGCTTTGTTGAGCACATTTATAATATCTACATGACAATGTGCAGCCATAACACCCAAACAGGTGCAACATTAACATCAATAATTAGGGAACATTTGGAAATTTACAACTGCATACAACAGTTCTACACTGGCCTATAACAATGTAAGTATCTTTACCATCATTGCATGGACATTGGCAAAGACATGTTGCTTTTGGCAAATTGTAAGAAGCTTTTGACAAATGACAACAAATGACAATGATTATTACATAACATATATTACTTATTGTGCTTTGTGCTAAATGGTGCATAACTAATGCATCATCATACTGTGCATGCTCATAAGGAAGTACAGCAATGAATGCAATGACATCACCTACCCACCACAAAACCATAACAAAGTATCATAACACAGGTCCTGTTACACTTTGTGATCACTTTGCAGCACATCATACATCAAGATAAGATGAATTAGACATTCTTGCCTTTAGCCCCTAGAAGGTTAACAAAATAATAAATGGCATACACTATTGGAGCCAAAAATATGCAATGCACATCAGGTTCCTCTTGCCCTGTGCACTAACTGATGATGCCACACAAAAATACCCAACACTGCCATCATACAACACACACTTAAAGGGGCTTAAAGCATTAGTGTATTGGACTAGTTATGGCTCCCTAAAGTGTAGTCTGAGATCTCCAGAAACCTTAGCCTGTTATTGTTCACACAACTGTGAGTATGCTATGTCATCATTGGTAGTGTACTTCAGTCCTATCTGTAACTATTGTTTTATAGGCATACATTACAAGATGCAAAGCCCTGCCTCTGTAGGTACATACTCTAGAGAGCTGTGTAGTACCTGCATACTCTACAGGAAACATTTTATTAGAAGGGTGGCATAGAGCACATCTGAACAGATTATCTCATCACTGTGTTGCAAAGCAGATTTGTGTGCTAAAAGGGATTCCAACTGATGGAAAATCCCTGTCCTGAAATAAAGTTGTACATCATATCTGTTGAGTAAACCAGTTCTACCTAGCACCATAGTCATAAACATACTTATGCTACTCAGTCATTGCTGGATTTCAACACCTGTCTAAGTGCACAAACTAGAGAAACATGTATTAGCCACTCATGCCACAGGAGAAGTTTTAACTGCATATGTGGTGTAGAGCACATTTGGATGGATGACCTCAAAAATGTATTGTAAAGCAGATTTGTGGAGTTAAAGGGACTGTAACTGAAGGGTTACCTAATGCTAGAATCATGGATATACTCTTATTTCTCAGTCATTTCTGGATTTGAACACCTACCTAAGGACACAAGCTTGAGTACATTGTATCAACCATCAGTGCCGCAGGATAACTATTGAGATTGTCAGACAACACATACATGTATTGTACATCACATGTTTGGATGAATAGGAATGTGTCTTCTCAGACAAACAAAACAACTTTGTGTTGATTACAATTCTTTATATACTACAGAGATAAATCATACAAATTGCAGAGTGATACACAAGCATTCTTGGCTGCTCAGCTGAAGATCATTTTTATGCAAATTTTCATTAGTTGGTGCATCATTCTCATAATTTCCTAATGTCTGTACTATGCAATGTAATTGCAAAACATACATGTCAACTACATTAAAGTACACTACTTAATGCCACTCAGCATGTATGTGTCCAAAGATCCTACACTATTCTAAATCATTTTTAAGTGTAATGTGTTGAATGCAAACATACTTTAGAGTATGGACTGGTTACACAGCATCCTGATGCACTGTTCGTATCTTCTCTAAAACAAACCATTAAAACATACACAAGTAATAAAAGTCCCTAACATTAATTTACTTATGTCTAAATCTCTTGCTGAAGTGCACTGCTAGCTAGCTGAGTTGCACAATCGATGTTAGGGTATTAGCACATATATAATTATTTTTCGAGTTTTTGAACTTAAAACAGGAATTAGCAGTGGTCTATGGTGCTTCATGTCAATATTTATATAGATAAGGAGTACTGACATATAGACAGATCAGATTTGAAGAATTTCAGAACAGACATATGTAATGGTAAAATATTTCTGTGACATCATTTACATATGTCTTGATCATTGCAATAAATTCATTATAGAGATAGTACAGGGGTATACTTGCACTGGCCTCATATTTGCTGACTCTCCACATTTAAGGCATGTTGTTGGTGTGTTCCTTATTCAATTTGTTTATTCTACCACATCAGTGAGTACTGAAGTCACTACATACCAACATATATCTATGTTTCAGACTTCATTTCCTTAAGAAAACGCATGCTAATGCTGAATATTTTATCTTAGAATATTCTAAGTGTATCGGAGCAAAGATAGTAATCTGTATCTAGTGTTTGTGAATTTGTCCCTTCCCATTAATTCTTATTTCTACCTGATGTCTTACACTTATAGCTGAGAAGGTATGAGCAGGATTGGGATAATTGTGGACCACATAAAGGACCAATTAGGATAATGCTGATGGAATAACACAGGTATGCATTATTTCACAAAGCAAAATGCTATGATAAATGAAAATGTTCACAAATTTACAGCTTATGCTGGATTTGAACACTTGCCAACCTGCATCAACAGTCTATTGATTTCAACATTAGTCAATCACACCACAAAGCCAGGCTAATATCAGGTGTTAAAACATACACATTTGAAGGGACAATGAAAACAGTATGAAGCAAGGGAGTATATGTGCAGCATACTTTACAAAAGGTAACTTCCTGTATTGTATACATTCAACCCTGCAGCTTGTTCAACATATAAGACCTATCACTACATAGGGCTGTCAGTCTGTCTTTCTATAGTGCTGCAAGGTTAGCACAGTAGCCAGCAGTGGCCTTAGGTCAACTGCTGCCCTAGGCAAAAGGACTCCATGGCACCACCCACCACATCATCCCCCACCACCACACCACCTGCTGCCCCTATCCTGGTCTACCTACACCAAATAAATACTGGAAAAGTACCCCAAGTAGAGTGGCACCCTAGGCAGCCGCCTAGTTGGCCTATGTCTAAGGCCGGCTATGACAGTAGCACAAGGGGCAGTGTATTAATGTGGCTAAGGGCATGTATGAATTGTCATTTACCCTCAGCTGCCTTTAATGTTCAATGCAAGGCATCATGCAGATGCTGCGGACAGAAATTAATGTGACAGAAGGGTGGAGACTAAAACACAGAAAGAGAGAGACAGAGAGAGAAAGAGAAAGAGGAAGAGAGAGAGTGACAGAGAGAGAGAGAGAGAGGGGTGCAGCAATGGTTTTGTTTATGAACTATTTATGGCCATCTCTGTGGTGTGTTAACATTTCCCTTGCCATCAAAATAATTCTGCCATGCTATGTACAATAAATGGTTTCAAACAGGGAGAAAACAGGGGTAGGATGGTGGAAAAATAATTGAGACATAAGATACTGGTAGACTAAAAAAGTATGTAGGAACACTTCCATACATAATTTACACAACACAACTTAAATAATAAAGTAAAGTAAAATCCACTGCTCAACAAGCAAACACTGTAGTTCCATGAGGTAGATATAATGTAAGTCACAAAGGAAGCGGAGTACAGCAGAAGTAAGAACAAAACTCCAAATTTAATTCCAAGAATGTGCACTTATACGGATGAGCGCTTTCACCATTACAGCTTCTTCAGATCCTTGTATACAAGCTGTACTCTGCTTCCTTTGTGACAACTTAAATAATGGTTGAAATGCTTCTGAATTTGAACACTGACAATCTGAACTGGGAGTCTACAGACTTCAGCATTATCTGAATAGACCACCAAAGAAATCATAGTTCATATACTAAAACTCACATTTGAAGGAACAATTATAAACTTTTGAAGCAAGGGAGTATGTATGCATGGATCAGGTTTCATAACAGTAATGAGAATTGTATCATCCTATAAAGTGTACGTTAAATTACAACATTATTAAATTAATAAACATATCAGAATAGTATCTCCTCATAGTGCTATTAGTCTTTCTTTTTATAGTGCAGCAAACCTAAGCACAGTTGTATGATGAGAACCATATTACAGTGGTCACAGGTAAAATCTTCAGTTTTTGCACAGAACACAAAATGCCATTTATTGTCATTTACCTTCAGTATGTATTGTCAAGAATTGTGCAAATGCTGACAAAAATTGAAGGGCTGTTTTATGGGTTATCTCTGGCCATGTGTGTTGTGTGTGATTATATTTTTTGTTTTGATTAGACATGTGAAATGGGTTTGCTAGAACTGTGGTGAAAATCAGAGGGGAAGAACAGGAAAAGGAAAAATGGAATGTGCAGGATGGTGCTGGAGAGAAACACAGCTATCCACATCTTCCCAAGATAAAATTATACTTCTAGAAATAATTTGGAGAATTTGCATAGCCACCACATTAAGCGTGTGTGTGCCAACTTAATAATGTTGTGTAGTCAATTGGAACAAATGAAGTGTAGCAAGCACACACAGGCAAAGTGGATAGTTTGCGTGGGACAGGTGCCCATTTATTGTTTTGGGAAAGAAAGGAATTTTGGGGAAGGTGGTTAGGAATAAGAGGATTAGGTAGGCTGGGTAGGTTAGGTAGCAGGTGCTGACATGCAGGACATATGACACAGTCAGATAGGGATGGTGATGGATACAAAAGGTTGGGGGGCCACCATGACTAGGGAAAAGGTAGGAGACATTGGAGGCACATACTCATCTAGAATGAGTGCAGTGAGAATCTAGTCCTCACCCTCAGAACTTTCATCACTGTCTCCTGTCACAGGCACCTGGTGCAGTGTGGGATGGGGCATTGGCCTGGCTATTTGATGAAGGACTTTCTCAATTCTGATAAAGTGGTTACCGAGGCCCATCTACAAAATTTCCTCCACAAGCCATGTCAGTTCCTAATGGGTGATGTAATTCCCACCTCCACTTGAAATACTCTCCATGGGTGCCAGTGCACCAGCCCCAATGACAGAGCTATTTGATGATGTTGGACCTGGTAGTGCATGAGTTATGGAAGCAATGCTGACAGGTTGTGATGCAAAAGTGCTGAGCATCTGTGATGCATGTGTTGGTGCCTTCACAGCCAGCTGTTGAGGGACAGGGTCCAATCCTCTGTGATCTAGCTCCCTATGCTGGTGGTCATTTATGTTGCAACAAGAGTTATGTTCCAAAAGTAAACAAAAATAAATAAATAAATGAGAGAGAGAAATAAGGGTGGGGAGCAAGAGAAGATAGAAAATAGCATCAATGTCATGCTCTTTCATATATCACATTCATTCAAATTAAACACATAAATATGTTAATCTTTGCACATCCACATATGAATATGAAGTCAGACTTGCGTCTTAAAAATGCACATTGATCTCATTGCTAGTCTAGAGCTTAGGCAGACAGGTTTCTGACTATTGGATATATGATACATGCATTTCAATTAAAGAAATGTCCATGTACAATTATTGCATTGCTGTAATTACTTCATGATCGCAGAATATTTATTTTAGTTTAGGTCATAAAAGCTATTTGTCGCTGCTGGGATTTGAACCCACAAACAGCAGAGTTGATCTACACGCCGCACACTGTTTAATGCTATGGTCGACATATATGGTATACACACACACACACACACACACATATATATAATATATATATATATATATATATATATATATATATATAGAGAGAGAGAGAGAGAGAGATAAGACATGCCTATTCATTTGCTTGTGTGCCAACATATTATCGACTGAGGTCCTCCCAAATTGATAAAGTGGGTTACAGTTTGGATTTATTATGGCATGGCTAGCATTCATACCTAAGCTGTACTTGCCCTCTGCCTCTCTGACGTTGCAATCTGTCCTGATGTGCCTCCATATTTCTTTCTGTCTCTTCAGAAACTGGACAGTAACAGAAAAAAAGTAATTAAAACCTTTACATCTTGGCAAGCAATGGCATTGTATTAGCTGATGAAGGGCCACTATACCTACACAACTGAGGTGAGTACTGAGTTTTAAAATAATCCTTCCATTGGCAGAGGGGATCTTGCTTGCACCTTTTAATGTCACTGTAGTGGCAAAGACATTGTTCGCCACTGTGTAGAATGCTGTTTGCATTGCTGAAAGCCTTAGCCAAGATATTCCAAGCCTCAGCCTTGTAGTGATATAGTCCTGCTGCAAAATCCTACAGCTGTAGTGCTTTACAAAGAATTCAGCAAACATCTTGGACTTCTCCTGACTCTACCTTTGGGCTGTTACTTGACCACTACACTCCTCATTGACTGCCACATCTTCTCAAGGACATCAGGAAAAATAGCAGGGAACTGATGCCCAATTCAGATCTCACTTATACCAACCTGTACACAACAATGGACAATTATGATAACTGCATTTGTGCAATAGAGACTGCACAAATGGAACATAATACAATTTGGGTATGATTTGTTAAAACTATTCTTCCTGTATGAAAAATGGCAGTGAGACTTGGCCATGTATACTGATCAGTGTATGTACACATGTTCCACAGTGACTTCATCCATTGCATTTAACTGATGATATTTGAGTAACATTTCAAATGACATATTGGAGCCTCTGGCCATGCTCTCTTGGATGGTGGATGGCCATCATAAATAGAGCCTTGTGACAAAACAATATGACATTACATATTCAATTATGTTGCTATCATTCGGTGTTGTTATTACATTGATTTATTTTAAGTAGGACATACTGCCTTGTTGGCACATAAAGATTACACACTGCGACTAGTAGCAGCTGGGAATCAAATCCAATACAAAAAAGAAGGATTAATTGCTTGACTCTGTTTATTAACTGTTAATGACACATGATTGATGAGATTTTGGGGTGTAAGTTGAGGTGTAGCTATTTGAACATGACTGGAGATAGACCTAACTATGACAAGCTATTATGTATTGCACTTTCAGTTGTTCTTTTATTTGATTGATATATTGAGGCACATATGTATTCATGTGAAATTTTTCCCAGTTGCATTGATTTTAGTAATCTCTGTAAAACATATTGAAGAAAGGTCATAGACAGTTTAGAGTGCATTGTGTTCTACACAGCATGCATGAGTACAATATAGGGGGTATGGGCAAACCTTATTACACTGAAGACATCTTCAGACATATGTTGAAATGTGTGTTGCTGATATCTTCATTATTTCTCTAACATATAATGCTGTTAATTGTAAGGACTCATATTCTTGCCCCCAAAAATGTGGTTACATCATGCACATGAATGTACACTTTAAATTTGCTATGATCAATGCTATGCCTAACACACTTTATACAGATGACAGTTTACTTATTTAGCATCCATTAGACATACTTGGGTGGCAATTTTCATTTTTTAGCTTGATAATTGTACTCCATGCTCAAGTAGAACAAAAAAGTGACTGAAAAGAATTTATTCTGAACCCTATATCAAAACAATCTGTAATCCAAATATAAACCCCCACATTACTTCTGTTGTTCCTTAGAACTTACTGCATTAACATTTTGAGCCATAGAGAAAATTACACAACAGATGTATTTTCTGCACTCAGTATTGTCCAGAGTGCTGACAGATATGCACAGTCACCAGTCTCTACTGTGAGGCCAACAGCTAAGTCTTTGCTCATGCAAAATAAAATGTTGAGTTTTTGCCTTGGTAATTGAACTGTCATTCACTGATTGTCACCACGGAGAGTCACTGATGCACAGTGACAATCACAGCACAAAGGATGGAGTCAAAAAAGAAGACATAAAGCAGCATGCAAATATATTCAATTACTGACCTCATACAAATGAAATGCTGTCATTAAGTATTGCTACTTTCACTGCAATGGAAAATATCTAGATTTGAACCCAGCACATGTGGCATATTACCCTGAAACAATGTCATTTTAATAGTCTTTGCCACATGATAACTTGAATTTCTCATGCACTTCACTATGCATTCCTTTGTTAAGACTTACTGAGGAAGGGACCATACAGACCTTTATAGGAGGTGATGCAGTAAGCAGCATATATCAGTACAATGAACACCTATGCTAATAGAATGTATTATTTTCATGAATAAATGTTCAGACATGTTCTTATAAAAAATTTGCTTAACTATCCATATTTCCCAATTCATTGTCATGCTGATTTTACTACCTCAGATTTTAGGTGAACAGTTGCTTATAAAAGTGTGATTTTACTATAACCAGTAATAACAAGTCTACAGGTAGCAGGTATCAAAGTAATCTTGTTTATCATCCATTCTACACACTTCTGTTGTAGCAATGAAAGTATTTGAAATTGCAAGTGTATTTCAGGTTCAAGTGCACATAAAATAATTTTAATGTGAACACTAAATGCAAAATATCTGACATGTGGATTTAAACCCTGCACTGCTTGTGTTACTCTACAGGACTTACAATATTAATACATTGATTCATTGTGAAAGTGACATGACAAGTGTTTTTCAGCAATTAGTATCATCAAGAATATTGACTAAAGTGTACTATCACCAGTCTCTCAGTTGTGCTACAGATGGCTGTCTGTCAACATGCAAAATAAAATTTTGAGTTTTTGCCTTGAGAAGTGAGCTGCCGTTCACTGATAGTCATTGATATGTGATGCCAAGTGTCACAAAAAGGATGAAGCAAGAAAAAAATGTAAAAAAAAAAAATCAAATCAGTGATGTCATTTCTCAACTTTACGGTGGTATACCTTCAAAATATTGACATTAAGGATGCTTCCATTCACACAGACATCATCCTCTCTAGATCTGAGCCATGACATTAACAAGAAACATTGGCAAGCTTAGCAGTGTTTGGCACATCAAAATTGATGCATTGTGGTAGAAAAAGTTCAATACATATACTCATCTTTGTACTTTTGAGCTTTTACATTTACAGAGCAATATATTCATGTTACCACATTTGTCAGTTTTCCTTTCACGTAGAAGTTCTGCTGAATGTGATACTTACAGAAGTTATGCTATTGAAATGTGAAAAAATGTGTGCAAGACAAGAGTGTGTTCTTCCCTTTGTTTTGTAAGCATTAATTAAGTTTGATCCTTTTGTAACATGACTGTAATACATTTTGCAATGATTCTGACTTATTTGGTCTGTATGTCTACATTATATATACTTTACCTAACTTATAGACTTTTTTCGCTCAGAGACACATTACCTTCTAACAATAATTTTGTAAGGGGGGTAAAAGGGTTATCTCCAAAGTCAGTAAATGTAAAAGAAACCATTGTAGTAAGCCTACTCTTTCTCTAACATATTCTCTCTAAGTGTAATTCCCATTAGCAGGGCTGATAACAACTTAATTAGACATGCACAACTTTTAATGAGTCACACTTGCAAGTCATTAGCTAGACACAGTTTTGAATAGTTGTTTTTGTACTACTATGGCATTTGCATGTAGGTCTTATCACCACATTTACCTGTCCTGCACCTTAAGCAGACTGAGTAACTTAGGAATGATAATGATCTGACACCTGATTTACATATTCCATTTGTCCAAAGAAGTTAGTCTGCATGATATAAGTGAAACCTGGGGTTATGGAACCTTTCTTAAACAGGAGAAGACTGCTTGAATTCCCCAAGAACTTCAAAACCAAACCAGTGCTGCATTTACATTTCTTTTTAGAGAACTTTCTTACAATTTTTATAAATGTATGCTATGTTCTATAAAATTTCTGCTTACAGCATTATTTTAGTATGTTTCTCATACCAAAAAAAGTGCTGCCTACACTTTGCACAGTTGTGTTTGCAATGAAGGTATTACAGCTGCTTTTGCAATGGTTCTCTACTTTTATTTCATGGTTTTCTATAAACAATTCCAATGAGGATGTGGCCATATTCTAACTTGAGAAGCTTATGTAGGTTAACTTGACATTTTGACACATTTTCAGTGTAAATGCTGTTCTATATCCCTGGCATTAGTTATTTTCTATCCTGAAGTTGTATTTTTGTCATGGGGCACTTATGTATGAGATATTGCTTTTCATTTCCAGAATGAGAACACAGATTTAAAAGCTGCTATTGCAAACACCCTTGACTTCTATTTCATGATTTTCTTACAAAATTTTAGTGATGACACTTGAGAAATAAGCTTAATTGTGGTATCAAAAAGTGACATTTAAGACTTTGTTCACTGCTAATGGTGTTCTATATCCCTGTCGTATGTTTTTCCCGCATTACAAAATTGTGTTATTAGCATTGGGGGTTTTACAGGTATTGGTTAGATGTTTTTATTATTTAAATTTTTAAGGATGATGTCTGCATAATTATTTATTTTCTGCCAAGTGTTAGATCAGCTTTTAACCTCACAGCCCCTGTTGAGTTGTCTAATAACATTATTGTTTTTAGTTCTATGGGGATATGGAACCCAAACCAGCTGTTCCATGTAAACTGGCATTTTCAGATGATGACAATGAGGTGATAGTCCAGGCCTACTGTCTCCATGGCTCATGCACCTTAGGGAAAAGATTAGCTGATGAACTCTTCCATGACCGTATTTGGTGGCAGGTGGTTGACAATGTGAATGGTGTTGGTGGCCATGGGCACGACTACAAGTTTATCAAACATAGGGCCAGTGATATGATAAAAATGCAGTTATTAGAGCAAACATTGCTGCACAGGAATGGAGAGCTAGTGGGGGCATTTCCCTACTACAGAACCAATATTCACTAAGGCAGAGGAGTTCTTGTCAACTGTAAAGGATCCAGGAAGGTCAGAGGAGTTACTGAATGCTGTGATGGATGTGACGGCAGAGGTGAAAGACAGAAACAGGGTGTCTAAAACTGATCCACCATGTATCCTATATATATATATATATATATATATATATATATGTGTGTGTGTGTGTGTGTGTGTGTGTGTGTGTGTGTGTGAGAGAGAGAGAAATATGTATTAATATATATGTTTAGTGCTTATTAGAAGCTAAAAGAGTTAACACATTTCATTCAATTGTATGTATAGCTTAATTCTGTATGAAATTATAAGATGTTTTTTCAAACTGCAGTATGCTTTCTGAAATTGCAAGATGCACCCTGACCTAGTATTTGCTAGCACAGCAAAATTCATGTTATGCCTTTTGGAAATGTACTGAGAAGAAGGTGATTATCTGCTAGCTCAGGAAAATGAATGAATAGTGTATGAATAGAACAATACTGTTTTTTATAATGTGATTGAATATGAACAATCAGCTCTGTTCGTGTTATGAGAACATGCACAGCTGCGGAAAAGAAGAGATACATCAGACAAAAGACTGCTTGAAGAATCTGTACTTGCTTTGTGCTCGAATTAGCGATAGTACCTTGAATGGTAACATAACATAGTGGGAAGTTGTATCTAACCGGTGGTCATCAAGGCCACGTTGTTTTTCTTAGGAAGTTTTTCATAAAATTGATAGTGCAAGCAGAAAATCATTGACAAACAGCTGCTATGAAATAATGATGTTAGAACTTGTGATCTGTTACATCAGCTTGGTAGGCAATGTCTTGTCAGAAAATGTATAAAGATGATCTTACTTCCTGATTTTAGTTAGACAAACTCTGTATTAGCACGTTTTTGTCTCCTTGCTGCAAGATTAAAGTGCCTTAACCTGAACCTGCCATGTATTGATCATTTTGAAGTTTACTTTTCCTTTGACAGATTGGTCCTTCCAGCCAGAAACTCTCGCTCTAGCTCAGGTCAGATGGGCCCGGTGGCATGAAACCGTACGGGGAAGAGGCCACATCGGTTCTTCTGCTCTGAAAGACCTCCGACTCGTTCAAAAGAGGCCAGCCACTGTTTCTGATCTGCGATTGGAGGATGAGTCAATGGTTCCATCAGTGAGATGGTCAATCATGGAGGCTCAGATAAGGAGGAATTTACCTTTTCTCTGTTTCAGACCAGGGACTTGTTACAGTATTTGTTTTTGTCAGGGAGATTTTTTTTTATAAATCAGGGACACAGGATAGGTAGGCAGTTATTCTAGATAAACTGTGAAAAAGAGAAATCATGGTACCACATGATAAGAAGGGTTATGTAACAATTTCTAACTAAGTTAAGACAATATGGGTAATAAATGCACAAAAAGTTCCCGAAACCCACCGCTAACCGAAGATGCAAAATATATGCAATCGCAGTGTGCCGACAATATTAGATACTATGCAAAATGGGTTAATAAATATGAATTTGATGGCAAATTAGAAAGATCCTCACTTATTAAACTTGTCAAACAGCTTAAAACAGATGCAAAAGGTCAGGTGAAAAAGCAACACCAATTAGGCATTCCCCAGGCACACAGGTGGCTTGAGGAAGCAAACCGCATGGAACAAAAGATTAAAAATTCAAAAGCAATGTTTTTAGACAAAGAAGACAATAACCTAGTAATAGCATCGGTCCCTCCGCCCCCTCCGCTTCCCTTACCAGAATATGAAGCAAGTGGACAAACTGATCCACCTCCGCTATACCCAACTGTCCCTGCGAAATCAAAACCGTTTGTCAGAGATCCTGTCGAGACTAGGTCTCGAACATGTAACTTAAGAGGGGATATTGAATTATATGAAATAAATAAAAATTCACACACTATGAGTGAAGAAGAGATATGTCCACTCATAGAAGTACCAAATCCTCAGGCAGGACAGGAAGGGCAGGACCCAACTATCCTGTTATATAGACCGTGGACACCGGAAGACATCCGGAAAGCCACAGAGGGAATTCCCCATCCAAAAGTTAATTTTAGAAAATTCTTAGAAGACTTACAGAGCATGAGGTTAAGTTACCATTTAAATGGAGAGGAAGTGGAGAAAGTAGTCAGACAAATCGTAGGTCCAGATTGGCACATGATCAGTTGCAACTGAAATCCCCGTGACGCGGAACATAAGCCACTCCCAAATAGCAACGCAGAGCTGGATAACAGAGTAAAAGGTCTGACAGACCGAATCTCTGAGAAATGGAAGCCTAGGGCTGAATGGACTTGCATTAATCAATGCATCCAACACGAAGGTGAAACTGTTGATAGATATTATGCTAGATTATTAGAGTGTTTTAATAACCATTGTGGAATGCAGGTACCTGAAGACCAAACACATGATTCCCCATATGAGCAACAACTAAAGAATGCATTTTTGAAGGGTAGTATTGCACCCATAAGTAGTTTTATTACAGAGCACATGGTAGATCACCGTACAAGTAGATTACAGTCATTACTTGAATATGCGAGACATGCCGAAAGGCATTTTAATAGCAAAAAGAAAAAGAAAACCCAAGTATTTGCAGTAGAAGACGGAGCTGAAGTCTTTGTAGTACAGTCCGGGAAGAAGGGCAAGAAAAATGCCCAGGGAAACAAACAATCTGATAAGCGATCAGAGGAGTTTGAAGAGAGAAAGAAAAGGGGTGAATGTTTTAAATGCAGGAAAAAGGGACACTTGGCAAGGGATTGCAGGCAAAACAAAAAGGTAGCCATGGAAGATAAGGAGGGTGAGGACTGACTATATGATAGTCAAGAATCACTAGAAGGGAATAACCAAGAAAAGACAAATGCAAATGTGATAGAGGGAGTAGAGAATGTGATAGAAGAAATAGAGGAAGTACAAGAAATCACCGATGGTGAAGAAAGTGAAATTTTAGACTTGGCATTATTGAGCCTAGAGCTCTATTTAGCAGACACAAAACCGAAAGTTACACTTCTGGTAGAGAGGAGGGAAGCTAAATTCCTGTGTGACTCAGGGGCTTCACGGACCCTGATACATCCTTACAAACTACCAGAAAATTCAGAATCACTCGATTATATATTAGTGAAAGCAGCTAATGGACAGCTGTATCGGGAGCCACTCTCCCATAGCATAGCAATAATTGACCCTGTTTCAGGGATGACCCAAAAGAGCAAAATTGTTGTTTCTGCAAAATGCCCAGTAAACCTTTTAGGCAGAGACCTTATGCAGATATTTGGCATAGCAGTAGTTCCAACTATGCAGGGTATGGAAGCACAGCGACAAATGGATACTTTTGTGGTGCGACCGGAGGGTGAAACAGTTTATTGGTACAGCCAGGACTTGGTTATGACTGGTCCAGGGGCAGTAACTGAAGAACTGATGAATGTAGCCATCAGTAAGTCCCCCTCCCTTGACACTGATAAACAGCATTTGTTGCATTGTCCTCTATATTACTGTAGCACACCAGGACCTGATAAAGAATATGAGCAAGAACTGTTTAGAAACCATGCTAACAGATTAGTATTACGTAATCTGTACTGGGACACAGAAGGGAACAGTGTAGTTAGCTGTTCATTGCCCCAGGAATTCCTAGCACTTTATAAATCTAATCGATTACCACATGTTAGTTTAACAAAAGACAAGGATGTGAAGTGGGCAGACCTAGGAGAAAAAGTCACAAGGTGGGAAAAACAGACAGAATTAGAACTGTCAGAACAGGGAGTACAAAAGCAGAAGTTGAATTGGACACCCAGCTGTGCACTTGCAGGCAAGTGAGGACAGCTGAGTAGCACACTTACTAGAGGAAGAAGAAAAAGCCTTACGAGGCATACCAGAGACTCTCTGGTCAACAGGGAAATCAGATGTAGGACTTATTCGTACAGCAGGGCCAGTTACTATCACGCCAAAATCAGCATTTAGATCTCAAAAGAGACAGTATCCCTTAAGAAAGGATGCAGAAGTAGGAATCAAACCTATAATAGCAGCCTTACTTAAGGAAGGAGTATTGATAGAATCTCCCGATTCGCCATGTAATACACCTTTAATTCCTGTTAGGAAAGCAAATGGAGAATGGCGTATGGTCCAAGATTTACAAGCTGTAAATGACGCAGTAATACCTAGAGCACCTATGGTGCCAAATCTACACACCTTATTAAATGATTTAAAGCCTCAACAGAAGTATTTTTCTATGGTAGATATTAGAAATGCATTTTTCTCAATACCGATACACCCTGACAGCCAACATTGGTTTGTATTTACATTTCAGGGGAAAAGGTATACATACACACGACTACCACAGGGATATTGTGAGAGCCCAACAATATTTGCACAGGAAATGGCAAGTAATTTGGCGGGATTTATCCCACCGAGAGGCAGACAGATTTTACTTTATGTAGATGACATTCTGCTGGCAGCCCCCACCCAGCAAGAGTGCAGAGAAGATACCATAGCATTATTACACTTTCTAGCCACTCAAGGACACAAAGTAAACAAAAACAAACTGCAGCTTTGGAAAAAGCAGGTTAAATACCTGGGATATGTAATATCTAAAGAAGGCAGAATATTAGATGAAGACAGGAAAATAGCAATCTTACAAGCACCCAAACTGAATACCAAGAAGGAAATGATGTCCTTCCTAGGTACGACCAATTTTTGTCAGAGTTGGATTCCAAACTATGCCTTGGAGTCTGCTCCACTGACCAACTTAATATACAAGAAACCTATGGCAGCACAAGATTTATTACAATGGACACCAGAAGCAGAATCAGCTTTCTGCAAACTGAAGCAATTAATAGCATCTTCATTAGTTTTAGGATTACCGAACTATAGTAAATGATTTTTCCAAACTGTAGATTGTAAGCAAGGCTATATGACATCAGTGTTAACACAGCAACATGGGGACAAGCAACGCCCCATAGCTTACTATTCATCACAGCTAGACCCAGTGGCGCGATCCTTGCCCCACTGTGTACAAGCAGTAGTCGCAGCTGCAATGGCAGTACAGGCTTCAGCTTCAGTAGTGTTATTCCACCCTCTCACATTGAGTGCCTCATGCAGTCGCAATTATTTTACTGCAAGAAAAAGTAGCATATCTTTCTCCTGCTAGACATCTTTCCTGTATGACTATACTCTTGAGCCAACCTCATATGACAATTGAACGATGTACAACTTTAAACCCGTCTACCTTGCTCCCGACCCCTGCGGATGGCACACCACACAGCTGCCTGCAGGAGATTGAGCAAAAGACACTGCCTAGAAAAGATCTAACGGATGTTCCCTTGGATGATGCCGAGGTGACATATTACGTGGATGGCTCATGCAGAAGGGGTCCTACAGGACAGAATCTAGTGGGGTATGCAATAGTTTCTGATACTGAGATTTTAGAAGCGAAGTCTTTACCACACAACTTATCTGCACAAGCAGCAGAATTGATTGCTTTGACAAGGGCATGTACCTTGGCAAAGGGTAAATGTGAACATTTTTACTGACAGCCAGTACGCTTTTTCTACTGTACATGTTTTTGCACAACAGTGGAAAAATAGAGGAATGATAACATCTACTGGTAAACCGATTAATCATGCGCAATTTATTTTAGATTTATTAGAATCTATTCAGTTACCTCAGAAAGTAGCTATTTGTAAATACGTAGCTCATACCAAGCAACAGGATAGGATTTCAAAAGGTAATGCAAGAGCTGATACAGCTGCAAAGCAGGCAGCTTCAGCTTCAGAAGTATTTCTTTTGAGTGAGGAATTACAACCTTCTGAGATTTTAGACTTAGAAATGTTAAAAACAATGCAGACACTTACTACAAATGTAGAAAAACAGAAATGAATAAAACGAGGAGCAATTCTTGAAAAAGGGCTGTACATCTCCAAAGAAGGAAAACCAATTTTGCCGTCTAACTTGTTTAGATATGCAGCTTTGTTGAGCCATGGGCAGTGCCATGTCTCAACAGGGGGGATGGTACAGTTAGTGCACCGAGTGTTCACTGCATATGGATTTACAAACTACACAAAAAATTTTTGTGCAGCATGCCATGTTTGTAACAGGCATCATGCACAAAGGGCATTGAAGCCTAAGCAAGGGAGTTTCCCAACACCACCATACCCGTTCCATACTATCTGTATGGATTTCATAGAACTAAACAAATGTGAAAATAAGAAATATTGTCTTGTCATTATAGATATGTTTTCCAAATGGGTGGAAGCTTTTTCGACCAAAAATCCAGATGCAGCTACTGTTGCAAAAGTCCTTGTTAAAGAAATTATTCCTAGATTTGGCATACCGGAAAAGATCTACAGTGACAATGGCACACACTTTGTAAATCAAACCATACAACAGTTGAGTCGATATTTCGGAATTTCCTTAAAGAACCATTGTGCCTACCACCCCCAATCCGCAGGATTAGTAGAGAGGCATAATGGGGTTTTGAAGAACAAACTTAGGAAATTGATTAGTGAGACACACAAGAACTGGGTGTACTGCCTACCTCTGGCACTGTTGAGCATGAGGACTGTTCCAAATGCAAAGGGGTTCACTCCATTTGAAATACTGTTTGGGAGGGCATATTATATACCTCAGTGGAAACCTCTCATGCCTGCAGACCAGGAGGCTGACAGTTCACTTGCAGAGTATATGAGACGATTTTTAAGTAATAAACAACTTTTGCAGTTAAATTCTGTTTCAGATAAAGAACAAACCAGACCATCGGAAGCAGCAGTAGTCCCAGGCACGTGGGTCTGGGTGAAGGTTATCAAGAAAAGGAACTGGACCACACCGAAGTGGGAAGGGCTGTACCAAGTGCTATTGTCAACACCCACTGCAGTCAAGATCCCAGAGCAAGCATCCTGGATTCATCTTACACACTGTAAATTGGTTAAAAACTTTGAACTGGACAAAAAACTTGTTACTGTTACACAAGAACAAAATGACCAGATACGGAGCAAATAGAAATGCTGAACAACCTCAGAAGTATTGCATGATCATTCTGTTGGCCATACTGATAACATTAATCTTTTTGTTGTGGCCTTTCCTTTTTCCAGCCACACGAGCTGAACTGAATAAACGTGAATCATTCATAGACTGGCATCCGAACTTTAACACTTACCAAGCAATTAAATATGTGTATGCTGAAACTTTTAATGTTTCAAATTGCTGGATCTGCACAGCTATACCAACAGCATACGGGAGATTATTAATGACTGCTGTCCTCCTAGGGGTCAATGAGACCTGGGAAAATTTGCTTTTTGATACTACAACTGTAAAATCAAAAGACAAAATAGCATTGTACCTGCCTGTTACACAAAAGGGAATTGTATGTTTTTACAAAAATGATACTGTTCAGGTAGGTTGGAGTAATTGTAATGTGACTGTTTCTTACAAATGTTATACCAAAGCCAATAATGCAGGTTATATTTGTGATGCAAACTATGACTCATATCTTGAGTCGATTCATAAGACTATTGATGAGATACAACATAATCCTGTTCTTTTAAAACTACTATCTATTATTGATAAGAAAATGTTTCATGCAGGGCAAGTGTATATTAATACTAAAGTAGAGAACTGTTATTTTATTTGTGGGAAAAAGGCATACAAATGGTTACCTGAGAACTGGTCCAGCAGTTGTTTTTTGGGTTACCTGGTTCCGGCCATATGACACACTGCAGTTTTGCCTCAGGGGAGAATTCCAAATGTCAGAGAGGTCACCAAGAAAACTGGAAATCCAATCAGAAGGCCTGAAAATCCAGTGGGACGAATCGAAGCAGGCTGGAGAAACCATAATTCCGTGAAAAACAAAGATAAACTGACACACATGGACTTGAGTGACACTATTATATCGTGGGCAGGTATAGCCCCTGCATATGGCGCAGTGAAATCGATTTGGGAGCTGAGAAAACTGTCCAAACTTCTTGAAGTAATGAGTAATGCAATTTTTTCTGCTCTCGAGTTAATGACTGATGAACTGAATGCTATGAGAACTGTGGTGCTTCAAAACCGCATGGCTCTTGACTTCACCCTAGTGGTGAAAGGTGGTACGTGCACTTTAATAAAAGAGGAGTGCTGTTCGTATATTCCTGACAACCAGCATGAGATAAACGACCATCTTGAGGTGATTCAGCAAGTGTCGGCCATGACCAAACCAGGCCCAAACCCACTGAAGGATTTTTTCCAGAATTTGTTTGGGGGGTGGGGTAGCATCCTAATGAACGTCCTGATTGCCATTTGTGTGGGATTACTCCTATTAGGAGTGTGTGTTTGTTGTGGTATTCCTTGCATGAAAAGATTGATCAAAGATTTTATAGACATGTCAGTTTCTGAGACTTTATATCAAAGTACTGAAATTGAAGAACTGCTGAAACATGAAACACTTTCATAAGTTTAAACTAAATGACTCTCTTAACTACAAATTCTGAACAGAAAGAGGTTAGGAGAAGAAGCAACTGTTTATGCTTTTGAAAATAGAATAAAAAGTATTAACAGGGGGGAAATGTTAGAAAAATATGTATTAATGTATATGTTTAGTGCTTATTAGAAACTAAAAGAGTTAACACATTTCATTCTATTTTATGTACAGTTTAATTCTTTATGAAATCATAAGATGCTTTTTCAAACTGCAGAATGCTTTCTGAAACTGCAAGATGCCCTCTGATCTAGTATTTGCTAGCACAGCAAAATTCATGTTTATGCCTTTTGGAAATGTACTGAGAAGCAGGTGATTATCTGCTAGGTCAGGAAAATGAATGAATAGTGAATGAATAGAACAATACTGTTTTCTATAATGTAATTGAATATGAACAATCAGCTCTGTTCGTGTTATGAGAACATGCACAGCTGTGGAAAGGAAGAGATACATTAAACAAAGACTGCTTGAAGAAATGAACTGTAATCTGTACTTGCTTTGTGCTCGAATTAGCCATAGTACCTTGAATGGTAACATTGCATAGTGAGAAGTTGTATCAGACCGGTGGTCATCAAGGTCATGTTGTTTTTCTTAGGCAGTTTTTTTTGTAAACTTGATATGCCAGCAGAAAATCATGGACAAACAGCTGCTGTGAAATAATATTGAAAGAATTTGTGATTTATTACATCAGCTTAGTAGGCAATACCTTGTAAGAAATGTATAAAAATTGTTTCACTTCCTGATTCTACTTAGACAAACTCTGTATTAGCACGTTTTTGTCTCCTTGCTGCAAGATTAAAGTGCCTTAACCTGAACCTGCCGTGTGTTGATCATTTTGAAGTTATTTTTCCTTTGACAGGCAGCAATATCCTAGAAGTGGTCACTACCAACATGGGCGACCAGTGTTCCACACCAGAGGTCAATTCCTCATTGGTCTGATCCAATCACAAGCTAATCACCCTAGACATCCACATCCCACCCCACCCCCCATTAGGGAAACCACCATAAAAAAATTCTCCAAAGGCCAACTTCATGCTTCTTAAGACAGACTTGGCAAACTTCATGACACACATGCAGATGGACAATAGAGGTACGACTGCTGAATCCTACACAAATGCACTTTATAAGCACTTACATGAGTGCATGAATCGTGCTATCCCTAACAGAACCAAGATGCTATCCTCCAAAAAAAGGAAGCAAATCTGGTGGTCGCCTGCCATAAACAAACTCTACAGCAGAAAAAAGAGACTGTTGCAAAAAAGAGTAAAATCCCATGATTGTAGGAACTCCCTGGTCAGCCTCAGTAAGAAGATGAGATCCATCATAAAATCATCCAAAGCTAGTTACGAAAACAAAATTGCCACTGATTTTAAAGACAACCACAAAGCATTCTATAGCTATGTCGAGAATCTCAATGTCAACACTCAGATCTTCTCTGAGTTACAGCACAATGGCACTAAATATACAGAACCAACTGATATTGCCAACATCCTGGCAGATAGGTTCAGTGCTAACTTTACCCCCCTCTCACCCCCTAAAGGGCCCATCTCTATACCGGAACAATGCAAAGTTCCTGTAATCATGGCTGCACAGTTAAAAACCACACTCTCCAAAGCCAAGAACACAGCATCCATGGGACCTGACACCATACCAAGCTGCATTCTACATGAACTACAGAATGAACTGGCACCCCACCTAAGCACCATGTTCAATCATAGCCTCACCTCAGGCTTTCAGCCCACAGAATGGTGCACAGCAACGGTTATCCAACTCCACAAAGGGGGAGCCACCACGGACCCCGGGAACTTCGACTTCATTAGCCTAACGAATATTATCTGCAAGGGCATGGAACGTATCATTATGGAACTTATAAACAAAGACATTGGTAATCTCCAAACTCTAGATGGACCCCACCCAGTTCAGGTTTGTAAAAGGCAGATCATGTCTCCTAAACCTGATAGACTTCTTTGAAGCATTCACCAAAGCCGTAGAGAAGGGTAAGGTGGTTCACACAAACTATCTAGATCTCGCCAAGGCTTTTCACACCATCCCCCACTCTGGAATTATAGATAAACTCACTAAACTAGGTATAACTCTCTATGTCACAAGATGGGTTGCCAACTGGCTCACTGACAGAACCCACACTGTGAAAGTAGCAGACTCCAAATCCGACTTCAGACCAGTAACAAGTGGAGTACCACAAGGTTCAGTCCTGGGTCATCTCCTGTTTGGTATCTACTTTTCTGAAGAACAGGCTAACACAGAAGGTCTTTGGCTAATGAAGTTCATAGATGACTGCAAACTAGGAGCCATAATCAAAACTCCTAACGATGTGGACATCCTACCAAAGGACCTCACTGAAACAGATGCCTGGTGTCAAAGCAATGGCCTCAAGCTCAATGCCAAAAAGTGTATTGTCATCCCCTTTGGTAAAAACTCTGTACCCATGATTTACCACATAGGTGGTAAGTCTACTTAACACCAAAAGTGTGATAAGAGATCTTGGGACACAGGTGGACAGTAGTCTCCCCTTTGATAATCACATCTCCACAGTAGTCAGGGAATCCTTCTACATAGCACACCTCATCACAAAAGGTTTCTCATCCAGGAAAAAAGAGGTCATTGTTCCCCTCTACTCATCACTCATTAGACCCATTATAGAGTACAACTCCCCTTTTGATATGTACCTCACAAGACATCTATAACAACTGGAAATGCCACAGAAATACCTCACAAAAAGGATTACCGGCCTCAAACAGATGCCCTACGCAGACCATCTCAAAAAAACTCCAGCTTTACTCCATTGCATATCGCCTACTCAGAGGCGACCTCTGCCTAACATACAAAGCTATGTCAAACCCAGAGCTGTTGGACATGCTCCACTTAAAGAAATCTCAATCCCTCCGAGCTACATGCTCTAGGGACCTAAACCTTGTCACCACAATAAACAGAATATGCTGGAGGGATAGATTCCTGTCCCAGAGACTTCTCATACTCTGGAACAAACTACCTATTTATATCAAACAAAGCTCCTCATTAGCACTCTTCAAGAAAAATCTTGATGATTGGATGGGAAATAGGAAATTCACTCCGGGGATCACCTCTGTGGCTCTGCTCAACAGGGGCACAGGAAAATAATTTTCTTGGGTGGCGAAAGCCAGGATACCTTTTTGGCTAGGCTTATATAGGCCCTAGAGCCAATAGCCTACTACCTACCTATGAATCTATATATATATATATATATATATATATATATATATATATATAAAACAAAAGAGATGTAGAGAGATGGTCATCTTTTGTTTAATGCTTATCATACCTCTATCATTTTCCATTTTGTTAGTCTAGGCCATCTGTCAGTGAGGTTCAATGACCACCTGCCCATGATACTATATACCTTATTTTTCCTCATTTACATATCGATCTTTAAATATACCTTAGTAAAATGTTTACTTTCACTTTTATATATTGCTGCTTTATTCTGTTTATGTAGCAGGCTCATAGTTTCCTGTTTTATTGGTGTAATCACAGGTGAGGCTGTCACCAGCATTGTTGAGTTTTTACTGCCTAGTGTTGGAGAATTGGTAGCATCTGATGATGATGGCAGTGATCGCAGGCACAGTTTGGGGTTGCAGAGTGTATGTCTGATACTGTGGTTGTGGAGCCCACATCTCCTCCCTAGAGTCTGGACACAGCATGTATATGCATACTCATGACAAGGAACCATCTGACATGGGACAAATTCAGTGGGACACAGTTGATCATGGTAGTGTGGTTATCTCAGTTGCAGAACTGGTGAAATCTCTCTCTCTGGAAATCATAGTCATAAAGTTACACACAGGTTTGTTGATAGAGGTGCTCAGAGGAGGCATGCTTACCAACATCCTCCTGTTGATGGTGTGTCAGTAGGTACCACCTAACATATGTGTAGGGCCAATGGGTAGGTACTGTAAAGATCCATCAGGGCCTTGGAAGAGATAGAGTACTGCATGTTGTGCATTCTGATGTGTGAGACTATATGAAACTCATGCGTGACACTTTAGACTGAATGAATGATACACTGGTCCATGCAGTTTCTGTTATGGAATGTCTGCTGATGGAGGGTCAGCAAACGCATGGCCTAAGAGATGGTACATTGACAGATATTAGCCAGCAATGTTGTAGCCATGCCAGATCTGAATCCCATAGGGATACTACTTCCAGTGCACTGTCAGTGATTAACGTGTCCACACCTAGATGTGATAGACCATATGGTTATAGTTGTGGACATAGTCATGATGAGAACTTATCAAGTAGACATTGTTCACACTCTGATAGCACCCTGATGTTTAGCCAAGGTCATGGAACTGGTAGTGTAATTCCTGGCAGAGGTAGTTCTCATGGTCAGGGTGCAATGGTGAACTTAATCCTTTACCATACATGGCTCACACTGCTCCAGGATGCAAAGGCATAGTGGTGGCAGAAATGCTTTGGCTATTTTCCTAAAGACACACACACACACACACACACACACACACACACACACACACACACACACACACACACACACACACACACATACACACATGCACACACACGCACACACACACACACACACACACACGCGCACACACACACACACACACACACACACACACACACACACACACACACACACACACACACACACACACACACACACACTTACTTTTGTGTCAAGCTTGCCCTCCTGTAATCCGCTACACCCTGTAGAAGTGATGATAATTGTGCCCTGCTCTTTGTTAGCAAACATTGTTGTAGCCACCATGCCAGATCCCAATCCCATAGTGATACTACTTCCAGTGCACTGTCAGTGATTAAGATGTCCCCACCTAGATGTGATAGACCATGTGATCATGGTTGTGGACATAGTATTGATGAGACTTCATCCAGCAGGTATTTTTCACACTCAGGTAGCACCCTGATGTCTAGTCAAGGTCATGTAACTAGCAGTGCAACTCATGGAAGAGGTAGTTTTTGTGGTCAGGGTGCAATGGAGAACTTAATCCTTTACCATACATGGTTGAAACCTCTCCAGTATGCTAAGGCATAGTGGTAGCACAAATGCTTTCTTTGTTTTCCTGCAGACACACACACATTACAATTTATGTTGCCCATGCCACCTAACACACACACACACACACACACACACACACACACACACACACACACACACACACACACACACACACACACACACACACACACACACACACACACTTCTTTTGTGTCAAGCTTGCCCTCCTGTAATCCTCTCCACCATGTACAAGTGATGATAATCATGCCCTGCTCTTTGCACAATTCTTTGGGACTTGGATCACCTATGCTTGATGTACATAGTGAGTAGCTTACTCAGATGCCTACTTTCATCATGGATTATTTACTGAATCAAATGTTTTCATTCTGCTTCAATTCAACATTATTAATATTTGTTGTGGTCTTACCTTTAGTGGTAGTGGTAGTAGTAGTAGTAGTAGTAGCAGTAGTGCATTACAGTCCTATTAATTATGATTTAATGCTTGCTCAAAACCTTGTGTAGATGATGCTGAGATTGCCCTGATTCCTGTTCATATGTTTAACTTGGGTGATGTCTGTATCTGACGCACAGTATTGAGTTGGCCAAGCATGTGTTTTTTGGCAAGAAGGTTTATTTTCCTTTGCTGGAATATGTATCCTCATTTGTGTCTTAATTACTTATGATTTGTTTTCCAGTTATAATGGATGTTTACCTATGCTTGATCATCTACCTATACAGATGGTGGTGACATTGACCTACCACTGTGGGTCTGTTGGACATAAGCCTACTTTGGCTGATCACATGAGTTGTATACATAATCAGGGAAAAGGCAATATATATACCTTTTAATTGCTTCCTAGCTGTTTAGTTTTCATAGGTTCATAGGTGTGTACTAGGCTAATGGCCCTGGAGCCTTTACAAACCTAGCCCATAGGATTACCATGGCATCATGCCACCCAACCTTAGTTCCTAGTGCCTCTGTCGAGTAGAGCCACTGGAGGGATCTCCGGGGTGAATTTTCTATTTCCCATTCACACATCAAGATTTCTCTTGAAGAGGGCCAGTGAGGTGCTCTGCTTGACATGTATAGGAAGTCTATTCCATAGCATGGGCAGTCTCTGGGTTATGAACCTGTCCTTCCAGCATGTTCTGTTGATTGTGGTAATGAGGTTGAGGTCTCTGGAACGTGTGGTGTGGAGGGATTGGGATTTCTTTAGATGTAGGATTTCTAACAGAGCTGGGTCAGACATGACTTTGTAAGTCAAGCAGAGATCGCCTCTAAGTAGGTGATATGAGACAGAGAATAGTTGGAGTTTTGTCACTGTTGCTTATATCATTCATATAGGTTTGTGCTGCTGTTCCTGCATAGTTGACTGATGTTTTATTTTAGTGAAATGCAGTAGATACATATAAGGGTAAGCATTTATCTATTAATTACAGGTTCATCAGTTACCTTGCATAATGCTATTGGTAACGTTTGATAGTCTGAGGTTACCACTGTCTGATGCTCACAGTACACAACCACTACATGGGTAATTAAAAGATAGTAGCTCTGTCTGTATCACTGATACTGTTTGCTTGTGCTTATTTTTTGTTATTCACTTAGGTCATGAGGATGTGAACTATTCGCCGCCTCTTAGCCAGGGCCATGGCATATTCTGCATGCCTGCATCTACCATGGTCATCTCCAGGTGCTGGTTCTTTTTTGGACCCCTCCTTTGTGGCTGCCGACCTGCTTGAGGTACTTCACCTTGGTCTCATTGCTGCAATTGTTGCCGAACAATAATGCTGTGCAATAAGCACAGCCTGTCAGTATTTTCACAGAGGTGTCCGAGTCATACTTTTGGGAATCTCCAGATGTATCTGGATATTGGAAACATGACTTCAGCAGGTGAAAAACATGCTCTATGACATGTCTAATCTGGGCATGTGCATTATTGTAGCCATGCTCAATAGAGTTGTGTGTAAGTTTCAAGAGAGTCATGAGCCAACATATCATGCTTTCCCCATTAGATGTCCTAGTGGAACCTGAGGTACAAGTCAAAGATGTAACTTATGTTGGAGTTGTGGAAACTGCCAGTTACCTGCACACACATTATAGATAATCTCTTGTGCATTACAGACCACAAGACAGTTGGCAGAGTGATAGCCTTTCCTGTTAATGAACTTCCTTCCTGTTCACCAGGCTGAGCTTTTATTTCAAAGTAACTAAAAAACAGCACTTAGTGTAGAGATAACACCAAAACCAAAAACACTGAAGGCAACAGAGAACAGACCTACAAAATGAGTGGAAAACCAGTTTAATCCATGTTTCGTCAATCAGACTTCTTCAGAAATACAAAACGTTTAAAAAACTTCCAAGTATATAAATAGATATATATATATATATATATATATATATATATATATATATATATATATACATGCACACAAATATACACAGCCACTGGATCTTTAATTACATCAGTTAAGTCATTAAATGTTTAAAATAAAATATTTTGTATTTATGTAAAACCCAATAAAATTACATAAAGCAAAATATGTGAAAAATAAAAAAAATTCCAAACTCCTGCTTTATAAAACTTTTTCTATCTACCAAAAAACATTTTATGTTAACAGTGTCATTAAGACCGGGGGGACTATCAGCCCCTAACCTTAGTTGCCAAAAAGTCTCTCTCCTTTCCACCATGTTTTTCATATTACCACCTCTTAAATCTTTGTCAATGTGTTTGAGAGTAGAAAAGGAGAATTTCTTATAAGTAGTACAAAGAACAGAATGTCTGTATTAGGCATTATTCTCATCCTTGCTCTTAATAGCATAACAATGTTCCTTTATACGCTTACTCAATTGTCTAGTAGTCATGCCTATATAGAACGCTGAACATCCAGAACATAAAGCAATATATATCACATTTACAGTGTTACAATTAAATCTCCTTGGTACAGAGATAGTACGATTCAGGTGTGTTAAACAGACATAAGGTCCCTTATGAATGTATCTACACACACTACAATTGAAGCATTTATACATACCCTTAGGTCTGTCTAAAAAAGGAAGAGACATTTTGGTGTCATCCTTCTCCAATAAAGTCTTGATGGTGTTAACTTTCTTATATACAAAGTTAGGAGCATTTCCCAAAACTGCTTGGAAATCAGTTTTCCAATTATCATTAACTACAATTTTAATCATGTCACTGTCGGCAGACATACCAATAACACACCTAGGGACATAAGAAGCCCCCTCAGTACTCTAAACAGCCGCTTTCTCTGAAAATTCATATACTAGAATAGGTGGAAAATCTGTCAGCCTCCTATTATGAATTTCTAAAGCAATGTTGCATAATAAAAACCTAGGATAGCCTCTATGCGAGAACAACTCAGTGATAAACTCAGTTTCTCGAAGAAAAACAGCGTAATCACTGGTCATTCATGAGGCTCTAATGTACTGCCCTCTGCAGATGTTATGTTTCATGAACCTGGGATGATTACTGTAGTAATGTAAATAATTATTTACTTATGTATTTTTTCTATGTATGCTACTAGAGAACTTTTTGTCAGAAGTACTCCAACTCAACGCTACATCCATAGTCACTCAGAGTGAAAACCAAGAAATCGCTACTTGCATTAAGTTCTTCTTCTTCTCTTTTGGCTGTTCCTGTTAGGGGTCGCCACAGCATATAATCTGTTTACATTTCTTCCTGTCCTCTGCATATTGCTCTGTCACACCAACCACCTGCATGTCCTCTCTCACCACATCCATAAACCTTATCTTAGGCCTTCCTCTTTTCCTTTTACCTGGCAGCTCTAGCCTTAGCATCCTTTTCCCAATATACCCAGCATCCCTCCTCAGCACATGTCCAAACCAACGGAATCTCACCTTTCTGACTGTCTCCAAACTGTCTTACCTGAGCTGACCCTCTAATATACTGATTCCTAATCCTGTCCATCCTTGTCACACCCAGTGCAAATCTTAACATCTTTAACTCTGCCACTTCCAGCTCTGACTCCTGCCTTTTTGTCAATGCCACCATCTCCATCCCATACAACATAGCTGGTCTCACTACCCTCTTGTAGACCTTCCCTTTCACTCTTACTGGTACCCGTCTGTCACAAATCACTCCTGACACTCTTCTCCACCCATTGCACCCTGCCTGTACTCTCTTCTTCACCTCTCTTCCACACTCACCATTACTCTGAACTGTTGATCCCAAGTACTTAAACTCATTCACCTACACCAATTCTACTCCCTGCATTCTCACCATTCCTCTATCCTCCCTCTCATTCACACACACATATTCTGTCTTAGTCTTGCTGAACTTCATTCCTCTCCTCAATAGAGCATATCTCCACCTCTCCAGGGTCTCCTCAACCTGGTCCCTACTCTCACTACAGATCACAATGTCATCTGCAAACATCATAGTCCACGGGGCCTCTTGTCTGATCTTGTCTGTCAACCTGTCCATCACCATTGCAAATAAGAAAGGGCTCAGAGCTGATCCTTAATGTAATCCCACCTCCACTTTAAATGCATCTGTCACTACCACTGCAGACTTCACCACTGTCACACTACCCTCATACACATCCTGTACCACTCTTACATACTTCTCTGCCACTCCTGACTTCCTCATACAATACCACAACTCCTCTCTAGGCACGCTATCATATGCTTTCTCCAAGTCCACAAAGACACAATGCAACTCCTTCTGACCTTCTCTATATTTCTCCATCAACACTCTCAGAGCAAACATCACATCTGTAATGCTCTTTCCTGGCATGAAACCATACTGCTGATCACTAATCATCACCTCCCTTCTTAATCTAGCTTCCACTACTGTCCCATAACTTTAAGCTGTGACTGATCAGTTTTATCCCTCTGTAGTTACCACAGCTCTGCACATCATCCTTAATCTTAAAAATAGGTACCAAAACACTTTTTCTCCACTCCTCAGGCATCCTCTGACTTTCCAAGATTTCATTAAACAATCTGGTTAAAAACTCCACTGCCATTTCTCCTAAGCGTCTTCATGCTTCCACTGGTATGTCATCTGGACCAACAGCCTTTCCATTCTTCATCCTCTTCATAGCTGTCTGTACTTCCTCCTTACTAATCTGTTTCACTTCCTGATTCACTATCCCCACATCATCCAACCTTTCTCTCTCTCTCTCTCTCTCTCTCATTCTCTTCATTCATCAACCCCTCAAAGTACTCTTTCCATCTGCTCAACACACTCTCCTCGCTTGTGAGAACATTTCCCTCACTATCCTTCATCACCCTTATCAGCTGCACATCTTTCCCATCTCAGTCCCTCTGTCTAGCCAATCGGTACAAGTCCTTTTCTCCCTCTTTAGTGTCCAAACTTTCATAAAACTCTCCATATGCCTTATCATTAACCTTTGCCACCTCTCTCTTTGCCATGCTCCTCATCTCCTTATACTCCTGTCTACTTTCTTCATCTCTCTGACAATCACACTTCTTCTTCACCAGCTTCTTCCTCTGTATACTCTCCTGTACTTCCTCATTCCACCACCGGTATTCCTTGTCCTCCTTCCTCTGTCCAGATGTCACACAAAGCACCTTTCTAGCTGTTTCCCTTACCATCTCTGCTGTAGTTACCCAGCTATTCGGTAACTCTTCACTGCCCCCCAGTGCCAGTTTTAACTCTTCCCTGAACTCCACCTCACAATCACCCTTTTTCAACTTCCATCATTTGATCCTTGGCACTGCTCTCACACTTGGAACGAACTTTAGCGTACAAAACCTTTTATTCACTCTTTCGTCAGTATGACTTCTTCAGAAAAAATCCACACAATCAAACAACACTATTATATACTCAACAAATTGTTCAGACTCTAGCATTGACATTTGTACTTCTCTGATAGTACTTTTGTTATAGAACAACCATTTTATGTTCAACAGGAAATACTACAAGCAGCTCTGAGGGGTAGCAATGGGTGCTACAGTTGCTCCAGCCTTTGCTGGCATAGTGATGGGTTGGTGGGACAAGGAGATATTATTCACTATCAGTCTTGCTACTGAGAGTTTATTTTATTGATGATTTATTTTTCATTATAAAGGGACCAGTTGAACTGCACAGTACTTTCCTAGATCACCTTAACGCAAGTAGTGATTTCTTGGCTTTCACTCTAAGTGACTATGGTCACCAAGTAAACTACCTGGATGTAGCATTGAGTTGGAGTACTTCTGACAAAAAGTTCTCTAGTAGTATACATAGAAAAAATACATATGTAAATAATTATTTACATTACTACAGTAATCATCCCAGGTTCATGAAACATAACATCCCCAAAGGGCAGTACATTAGAGCCTCATGAATGACTAGTGATGACGCTGTTTTTCTTCGAGAAACTGAGTTTATCACTGAGTTGTTCTTGCATAGAGGCTATTCTAGGTTATTATACAACATTGCTTTAGATATTCATAATAGGAGGTCGAAAGATTTTCCACCTATTCTAGTATATGAATTTTCAGAGAAACAGGCTGTTCAGAGTACTGAGGGGGCTTCTTTATGTTCCTATGTGTGTTATTGGTATGTCTGTCGACAGTGACACGATTAAAACTGTAGTTAATGATAACTGGAAAATCATCACTGGAAGCAGTGGTTTGCAAGCTGATTTTGGAAATGCTCCTAACTTTGCATATAAGAAAGTTAACACCATCAAGAGTTTATTGGAGAAGGATGACACCAAAATTTCTCTTCCTTTTTCAGATAGACCTAAGGGTATGTATAAATGCTTCCGTTGTAATGTGTGTAGATGCATTCATGAAGGACTTTATGTATGTTTACCACACCTGAATCGTACTATCTCTGTACCAAGGAGATTTAATTGTAACACTGTAAATGTGATATATATTGCTTTATGTTCTGGATGTTCAGCGTTCTATATAGGCATGACTACTAGACAATTGAGTAAGCGTATAAAGGAACATTGTTATGCTATTAAGAGCAAGGATGAGAATAATGCCTTATACAGACATTCTGTTCTTTGTACTTCTTATAAGAAATTCTCCTTTTCTACTCTCAAACACATTGACAAAGATTTAAGAGGTGGTAATATGAAAAACATGGTGGAAAGGAGAGAGACTTTTTGGCAACTAAGGTTAGGGGCTGATAGTCCCCCTGGTCTTAATGACACTGTTAACATAAAATGTTTTTTGGTAGCTAGAAAAACAGTTTTATAAAGGAGGCGTTTTGAATGTTTTTTTTTATTTTTCACATATTTTGTTTTATGTAATTTTATTGGGTTTTACATAAATACAAAAATATTTTATTTTAAACGTTTAATGCCTTAATTGATGTAATTAAAGATCCAGTGGGTGTGTATATTTATGTGTGTATATGGGAGCCGTACAGATGCTCGACTGCATCTTTCACCGAATCCCAATTTAGTGAGCATACTTGCGCGAAAGTGCTGTTCACTGAAGCAGCACTTTTGCGTAAGTATGCTTGTTGTTCCGGTCATAATACGGTGTGGTAAGGGACAATTCCCTTTTCCCCACTGTAGTGCGACCTCGGAGTGAGAATATTAAAGTAGGGGGGGTGTGCAGGGGGGCTTGCCATCTGCATTCAAGTAGATTATGTGTGTTTTTTTTTTAAATACTTTAACGAAAGCACTTTTTCAATGAAAGTGCTTTCGTTAAAGTGTGTTCACTGGTAATGGATTCGGGCTTTTGATCTTTCAATCAAAAGTCCTAGATCCATATATATATATATATATATATATATATATATATACTTGGAAGTTTTTTAAAAGTTTTGTATTTCTGAAGAAGTCTGATTGACAAAAGTGTAGATTAAACTGTTTTTGCGCTCATTTCGTGGGTCTGTTCTCTGTTGCCTTCAGTGTTTTTTATTTCAATGTATGGCCCCTAAAACGTCAGGAAAATGTGCTATGGCATAGAAATTTTACTTGGCAGTAGCAGTCTCCTCAGGGGTAAGTGGAAACCAGATATATTCCTCCAGATGCTGCAGAACTACATTGAGAAACTGGTATAGTATTCTTGAGGCTGGGGCCTGTGACGTTCCCAATGAGTTCTCCGTAGGCCTTTGAAAATTCTGTCTACCTAGTATATGTAATGCTACACATACCATAATTTTCACTGGGATAGGTTCTCCATGATTCTCATGGGGCCTCAGGTGGTGGCAGCAGATGTTGACTTTTTGCTCTGTGGTATCCCTGTCCACCCTGCAGTGGTCTATTATTTCCATCTCATGAAGTCCATGGTACGGGTGGCCACGGTGGTGCAGCAGTTAGTGTTGCCACCTCACAGCAAGAGGTTCTTCGGTATGATCCTCGGCTGGGGTGCCTTCTGTGCGGAGTCTGCGTGTCCTCCCAGTGGTTGCGTGGGTTTCCTCCGGGTGGTCCGGTTTCCTCCCACATCCCAAAGACATGCTGTAGGTGGATTGGACACTCTAAATTGGCTCTAGGTGTGAGTGTGTGCATGTGTGTGCCTTCTGTGGAAGGTTGGGCGCTGGGCTGGTAACTCGACACCGTAAAACTCCACTGCCAATCATGAGTGGACAGGTGATCCACTGTGGCAACCCCTAACCGGGAAAAAGCCGAAAGAAGAAGAAGTCCATGGTAGGTCAAATGTGGTGTCAACACTACCCCTTTTAGGCTGAGGTCTTGTAGCAAGAGCAGCACCTTGTATTAGACTCTGTTGCAGATACAGATTTATGATAACAGCAGCAACCTCTAACAATTTCAAAGTGTCTTCATGGCTGTATTCCAACAGGTCTTGGAATTCAGGGCTAAAGTAGGAGCAGTGAGTAGGTGCTCATTTTATACTTTTCTGAATAGCTCCACTTAATTATCATGTAATGCAGCTCTTTATTCATTCATTGCCATATTCAGTCACTAACCCTTGTTTTATAGCTGGCCATGACATGTAGAGCCATTTGTTTAATCACAAACAGCTCATTCATTGCTGTTCATGGAACACACAAACTCAGAGAGATGAGCAAGGATTTATGAATCTGGCAGTATGTCTTAGAAATGAAGAGTATGAGCAAATTAAAACTAATTTAAAAACTGGATTGTGAGACCTCAATACTGTAGACATTTATGTAAGAAATAAAATATTGGAAAGTATGGAAAAAGATGAGTATACAGACAGGCAAGATATTTTTCAGTAATAGAGTAGAGAATATAGTAGTTAAAGTCAGATCATAAAAAAAATGAAAAAAAAAAACATTATTCAGACTACTTAAATTGATGAAAACAAACCATAGATAGCTCATCTGGCACTATGTGCAGACTCCTAAAGTAGCACCCTGTCAAAATTGAAGACCCTTCAAAAATAATAATAACAATAGCACTTTGCCAGTCCTGTAACTCTGAGCTGCTTGCTACAACTGTAACAGATTGCTGCTGCTACTACTACACACCCACTTCATACATTAAGAGCTTCAGTACTTCAGCTCTGTTTAAAAGTACAGTGTTGGCATTCATTTATGAAGCTGTGATAGCCTTATAGCTCCAAAAAGCAGTGCTGTTTTTTCAGTCCTACGGAAGCAGTAACTGATGATTATGCCCCTTGACATCTTGTACCTAGGGTAGATGCCTCATTCACTCCACCATCGTTAGTGCATTAAAAGCAAAATAAATACAATGAATATAGATACTGGTGTGAGTTTAAAATAGAAAGAATAAAAAAGTACAATGGATCCAAATTAATACAAAGTTCTGTAAGACAGAGTGAGGATAAAACTTTCATGATAGATGAAGTTTTAGACTGAAATTATTTAAGGCAAGGAAAAGTTTTGGGAAAGAGTAACAGTCAAAGCAAATATATATCTCCAAAGGAAAAAATACAAACATATTTTACATTGCAGGGGATAAAAGTGATAAACTAAGAATTATATAGGATAATAAAATAGTGAAGACATTATTAATACAAGATGAGCACCAAAGAATAAAAGTTATGCAATGGCATCTGGAGGAGTTTGGGAACAGAAAAAAAAAAGCATTTATATAGAGGAAAAAGACAGGAAGTGGAAAAAAAATTCCAGAATAAGTTTACAGATATGGCTACCACCTGTCCATATTCAGTCAGTTGCATCCTGTGGGGAGGGTGGACATGAAAAATGGCAAATATCTTGAGCTTATAGGGCAACACATATTTCCTATGTTTTGTCTAAAAGCTGCATAAAACATTTATTCTTTATATAAAATACATTGTTATGATATGAAACAACAGAAATAACCAAATTCTAAAGAAAATTTTGGCAGACAGAGTAAAGATTAGTCCTTTTCACTGGTTGGGGCATGGTTTGTCCTGCAAAATTATTCTGAGCATCTGAAAAGGTGGCAACCATATTTACAGATAAGGAGATTGTTTTAGAAGAAGTTAAAAAGAAGTAGAAGGCAGTGAGGAAAGAAGATAAAATAAGGTGGGGTGAGTGCCTTACTATGTTTATAAATATTTTGATGAATGAGAAGTAAAGGATTTTGTCAAAATTCATAATGGTTTGCAGGATCATCAAGAAAAAGGACATAATGCAGATTTGAAGTAACTGTAAGATATTAGCTATTACTTTTAGGGTAAACAAGAATAATCAAGACAGTAGAAAGTAATCTGAAGAAAGGAGTAAGTAGATTAAAAATAAGGGCATTAAGAAAAATATCTATACCTAGACAGAAGCATGCAATAGTATACAACTTAACAGTTTGTTTAGAGATTTGCAGTGGTATAATATAGTGTAGTAATTCATAATGTTGAAAAACAATTTGTAGAAAATCACATATGATAACGGTGGTTAGAATCTTATCAGAATGAAAGTGCTGCAAAAAAGAAGCATGTTGTATGTTTGTCTTTTGAGTTCATTCCTTATAGAGACAGCCATAGACAGAGTGGAATATACTTTTAAGGGGGAGCAAGAATGGAAAGCTTATCAACAAAAAATGAAAAATGATAAAAAGGAAGGAAAATATGAGGTAAACAATAAAGCTGCTTATCAAGTGTTAGTGCATAAGGTTAAATAATATCAGATTCAAAAGCATATGATGTATCATAGGGTTATACGAGAACACATGCTATGATGAAGGGTTTCTGACCATAATTATATTTAAGTGACACTAGAAGAAAGAATGTGCTACAAATCTTGGATAATTTGAAAGAGTTTGGGAATGGTTAAACGTTTTGTACTATTGCATTTGTAAAAAAAGTTTATTTTAGTTTAAACTATTTTATTATGTTTACAGAATATATAAGAAATATCAACATTGTACCACCAAAGACTATTAGATCACAAAACAGAAAAATGGGCTAGATATGATGCAATCTGCTACTGATTTTATAACACATTTTACTTTTTCATTTTGAGAGCACTAAAGGTGGACTTTCTTTTTTTTTCATCCTTTTTATTGTCGAAAGTCTGCAACTATCAAGGTCTAGCCATGACCATTGCCATCCATTACTCAATAGGTCAAAAGCTAGTCATAGTGTGGCCATCATCCAAAAAGACATGAAGTATTGTTTTGTCCCTAGCAATCTTCTCCAGTAGTTGTCATATATACTCGTAGATTTTATAGCTCAGATCTGCATTCCTTTAAATGTATTAATTACTGCTTTCACTGCATTAGTGCTATTGCATGGACCCAACATTGTTGATCCGTGTGTACTTGCATAATCTATGAGATGCATGTCAATGTAGCAAGAACAAAACCTTCGCAGGGGTGGCAAGTGCACAGTGAAACATCTAAAACCCATAACATCTAATTTTATAACATTGAGACCAGAGCATCTAAAACCCAAAACATCTTGTTATTTACAACTTAAAGGAATAGCCATGGGTGCTTCATTTGGACCCATTTATGCCGACTTTTGTATGGGATATTTGGAAAAAATGATTATATATGATAATAGTCACAATCTATTTCTGGATGAAATAGATATTTGGAGGCAATTTTTAGATAACTACTGGATGGTTTGGATATCAGATGTTTTGTATCTGCAAGAGTTTGTCCAACATCTTAATGAGAATAAGTGGGGTATAAAGTTTACAGTGAACCATGATATGGAATGTATTCCTTTTCTTGATATTCTTGTAAAAAAACAAGAAGATGGTACTCTAGCTACAATGCTATGTCATAAACCCTTTCATTCTAATACCCTTCTACATGCCACCAGCTGTCATCCAAAATATATGATCAGGAATATCTCTAAATCTCAATATATGAGGATCCATAAAATTTGTTCTTCTGAAGAGGAATGTTTAGTTCATGACAAGGACTTAACATCTAAGTTTCGTGAAAGTGGATATACACAGTCCAATTTGGATCAAACCAGTAGTAAGGTTAGGCAGTTACATAGGAATGAATTGTTGAGGTATAACATCAATAAAAGGACCTCAAATCAATTCATCAGGTTTATAATCAATTATGTGCATAATGCTTCCAGTTTTCTTGATTTGGTACAACAACATTGGGACATTTTGCTTGCTGATGAACGTTTGAATGATCTTTTAGGTGCTAAGTGTCAGTTTTCCTTTAGGAAAGTAAACCACTAGGTGGACATTTTAATCATTACAAATGTAAGGTGGCATTCTTCAATACTACTCACAGTACGTTAGATGGTAGTAAAGTTGCTGGATGTTTTCCCTGTAGCCATTGTTCATTTTGTAAACATATATTCCAAACCAAAGCATTTACCATCAAAAATACATCTCGTATGTTTCATATTAATAAATTTGGAAATTGTAGCATGGACTGGGTAGTTTATTTGGCTGTGGGCACTTGTTCAGCCTTCTATATAGGTCAAACTTCAAGACCTATTAGGCTTTGTATGTCTGAAAACTTTAGTAATATAAGGAACAAATGTCCTACTAATGCACTATTTAAAAATTACTATTAAACACCCATCTGCTCAATTTCATTTTATCACTATTGACAGGGTCTGTGGTAATAAAAGTTGTAAAGCTGGTTGGCACGACATATTAAATAAAAATTAAAAAGCATGGATTATGAGACTGGGTAGTCTTTTTCCACCTGGTTTAAATGAACACTTATAAAAAATTTCTGATTGGCTGATTGTATGTGTCAATTTGTAGTACCCTATAAATATGAGGCTGTGTATTGCAGTCTGTGTTATGCATTGAAAAAGGATTTTTTGCCTAAACCGGTCTGCTGACTGTTATTTGACTTTTATTAAAGTCTTTTTTCCTCTCACACGTGTGCTGGCCTTGCTTGTTTTTTTGGTATGCATGTCAATGTCTCTTTATCAGGTAGATTCAAACATTTAAGTGGGTTGGATTACCCCAGAATGGGCTAACTGGCGTCAAACATTCATTTCAACACTCAAACATCAGCAACAGTATCACTCACATTGCTTTTCAATTCCAGTTCATTTCAGATTTATCTTTTTGTACTACAAAACCGACACAGGATGGACTCTAGTGGAGGGGGGGGGGGTTATAAATGAGATAAAAGAAACAATCTTTATTTGGGCGACAATTTGTAAATACCAAATCAAATCAATTTTTTGAAAGATAATAAGATGTATATAATAAAATAGGTGGATAATGAAAGAAAATACTGATTTTTATCATTTTTATCAAGGGCAATCTTATCAATGGCCTTCTAATTTAAATAAGCTGGCAACAAGGCCAGTTGTTCAAAGGCTCTGATTTTTCAACACCAGCACCATCTGAAGTGTGCATGGCCATGAATGGGCAGGCATACTAATGGTGTTCAGGTATATGATTTAAGGTGGCAAAGTTATTTAAGGGGCAGCATGTCTTCTCAAACATTTGAAGTGAATAAAGTCTGAGGAGGTGTTTCTGTAAAAAATTATAACATAGTGCTTATAATGAAACACATCTTAGACAGATTTGAGGTAGACAAACTTAATATTTTAAAAAGCACAAAGTTGTCTAAAATACACACATTTTAAAACACCAAAATTACCTTAGACACCCTATACACCAAAGGCATACAGTGCATATTGACACTTAAATGATAAAATTTGTTAGGCTATAAATGTTCCATCAGCTACACGTATCTGCTCATATTGTAAAATTGAAGTTAGGAAACAGGAGAAAGACTTAATAGAGGGGAGATAGCACAAATGTGATGTGGAATATATAAGAGAAAATGCTTAATGCTGGTTGTAAGAACAATCATCTAAGCTGTATCATCATTTCACACAAAAGTATAAGATTATTAACATTTAGATAATGGGAAAAACATATATCAATACTCTGTTAGAGAATAAACATTCTCCAAAAGGAAATGAATGTACTGATATCCCCCAGTAAAAACAAGTCTGACACTACACTCTGGAATATTAAGCTGCTATGCATTACAGACTGAAAGAAAAATCCATCCCATCTTTTTTTTGCTCACTGAATTGGCTTTGCTGTTTAACCAGTATAAAATAACAACAATAATAATAATAATAATAATAATAATAATAATAGTAATAATAATTAAATAGAAAATAAGACAACTAATAAATGTAACTGCAGTGGGGTAGAAAAAATAAAGAAAAGGTATTACAATTGCATGTATGCATGCTTGTGTGTGTGTGTGTGTGTGTGTGTGTGTGTGTGTGTGTGTGTGTGTGTGTGTGTGTAAGAAAGAGAGTGAGAAATACGGAGAGAGAGCGGAAGGCTGTCAGACAACCTATCTCTCAGATTATTTTGCTCAAGAATTATGGACAAAGTCAACAATAACGGGTGAGAAGGACTTAAATTCAGGGATAATTTTTAAATATGACCCTAATTCACTTGAAAAGGAAGTATGGCAAGAGGCTTTCCATCAACTTGAAATGTCTGAACAACAAGAAGTAAGAAACTGTAATATCTGGATTTATTGACTGACATTATCCTCAGTGATTTCACGGAAAATCAAATATTTTCTAGACACGGAGCAAAAACATGAGGGGAAATCATGGAAAGTTTACAGGCATGGGTGTTTGCAATGTTTTGCACTTTCTGAATATTTTTCATCTATTTGATCACACTGAGCCATCTGAGGTGTATTCAGTCAGGCAAGTGATTATAATTGCTGGAACCATTTGAGTGTGTGTGTGTGTGTGTGTGTGTGTGTGTGTGTGTGTGTGTGTGTGTGTGTGTGTGTGTGTGTGTGTGTACATTACATAAATGCATAATTTATATTTTGGAAGTATAAAAATAATATACATCTTTAAAATAGCAATTAAATTGTTCAAACCATCAAAACAACAGTTACTTACTGCATGAAATGAGATCAAGGCCACACATCTCATGAAATCAAGGAATGTCCTGCAAAATGTGGTTAATATATTGTGAATTTACAAATGCACAATGTATCCACTATTCTAGAACTCTTGCTGTTGCAGCATTTATCCTTCACACATACATGACCCAGAGTTGAAGAGCCTTATGCACAAATAATGTCCAATAAAGTTACTGTATACATTAACAGGCAGTTTGTAAGTATTTAAACCTTCCTTCCTTCCAGAACGCCTCACCAGCTCATCCATAAATAAGCTGCACAAGTAAGAACATAGGACAGATGTTGCCAAAAGTCAGTGACCAAATGCAGTGACACACAGAGAGCTGTCAAAGATTTATGCAGTCATCTATAGCAACAATAGCTACAGAGCTTGCATCGTGTCATAAGAGATGAGCCGAAATTATAGCATTGAAGTCTACCCATTAGTCAAGGCAGTTTCAAAATTAAAAAGACCATGAAATTACAGCTAACAGCTCGAGACATGACAGCAAACATTCCCTTTGCAGAGAAAGTGGGGAATAGTACTGTAAACCCCAAGATAAGCATGATATATAGAAAACGTGCACAGGTGCCTGGCACATTCGAGGAGACAGTGAATCCAGTTGAGTTTTAGTGTCTGCAGAGACTTTCTTAGGGAACATAGGACCATGGGAGGTAGAAAAAATCTGTCGTTGATCTACTTCATTCTACCAGCACAGATTATAGCTTTAGAAAGATCCAGAAGCCTCATTTCTTATGGAAAGATAGCCATTTACTTTTTGCAGAAAAACAAACAAACAAACAAACAAACAAATAAGCAAACAAGCAAATAAACAATACACTGATGTCAATAAAAACTTTAAGCAGGTGGGATAGGGTGTATTAGACTTAATCGTCCTTTCCTGACAGAACTTTCCTCTTCTTGACTACTTGATTTAAGTAGTCATAATCAAAGCAGTTCATGTGACCCATGTACAGAGTTTCCTTCTTATTCCTTGCAACACTAAGAACATTCTCTTTAAGGAGAGAAAGTGGTGATTTGCTGGCCATGGGTTGGCACTGTGAAGTGAAAGGGTACCTAGAAATCTGTGGGGTGTTTTCAACATGAGCTTTGTGAATGTATCCGTTCCTAGCATACTAGAGTTATATGCAGCAAAAAATCTGGGGAACCTGCTTTGCTCAGTGCCTTCTTGGAGACTCTGGAGTATGGGGACTGTTACACCTTTCACAGTTCTTCTCGTCATCCACATGATCATTCACTGATTGCATGAAATCAAGCAGAAAGGCAATATAAAGTTTAACTTCCAGCAGTCTGAGAGTCAAATCCTGCATTAATGCATCCAAGCTAGTTGGATTTTCTAAATATTTGAATTGTTTTCCTCTAGAACTGCAGAGATGATTGTAATGGCATGTATGGAATGGGAGAGCTATTGTTTAAGATCAGCTAGGGTTGTTTCCCAATCTGTAGATAAGTAAGCCAAGTGATAACTCACCTCATGCAGGGTAGGTTTCATCTGGCTGTGCCATTCCTGCACTCCCCTTACTGATAGTGAGGGTGCCCAAAAAATCTCAAAATTAACTTGAGATCCACTGCTTTTAATGGAGATGCCTAAAAGTCTACAAATTAACTGTAGGTTGCCCATCTAACTTCTTTGGAGACATAAATGGGAACATAGATGACTGATAATAAAGAGAAAATGTACTAGCCAATTACTGATAACCCAAGATGTACTTTTTAACTAACTTAGCCCACAGCTCACTGGTAATGCATTCACATTTTCAACCACAGAACAAAGTGGATCTTAAAGACATTTCTTAAGGGCACTTGCTTGACTGCTTATAATGGATACCTTTCTGAATGAGATTTTAGTTAACCAACTGCAAGAAGGATATATAGTAGTACATGTGATGTTGTTGTTGTTGTTTTTCTCTCGGCTTTTCCCGGTTAGGGGTCACCACAGTGGAACTTCAGTCCGCTAATGATTGGCAGTCGATTTTTATGGTGCCGAGGTGCCAGCCCGATGCCCAACCTTCAACGAAGCCACATCCATTCACGCATGTCTTTCGAATGCCACTTGACCATGGGAAGGACATGCAGACTCCGCACAGAAGATGCTCCAGCTGAGAATCGAATGGAAGAACCTCTTGCTGTGAGGCGACAATGCTACTGCTGCACCACCGCAGAAAATTAAATGAGGACTTCCCAAGCCACCTTCCAGAAGGATGTGGATACAGCACAAAAGTAGGCATCAAATCATTTTTGAGAATAAAACTGTGTATACTTTCACTGACTGTCTACATACTACTTCCCACAATTTCAACATCTAACAACAACGTGAGCACCTGAAAAGTAACAGGTTTGCAGCAAGCACCAACATGTCTGCACTAAGTGCACCAAGCAACGTCTGCACCCATGACTGATGTTAGAGCACTTTCTCACAGAAATTATAATCCTGAAAAATATATTAGTCAGTTCTTTATAAGCAGGCTTAAAATATAAGAAGCCAAAATCGTTTTTTTGCACTGAGACATAGCTGCATGTGTTCTACAATATGAGGAAAAAAAATAACTGACTCCTTAGTGAATTCCAGCAAGGCTAGGCCAGAAAGAAGTGCAGCCCACTAACCAACACCTGCCTAGCATGCAATAACAGATAACATTCATGAGCCAGCCTCTCAGCTCACTGGGAATCCCAAACATCAGGGTCCTATTAAGAAACACAGGCAATACGATGACATGTGGGCCTATTTAATAGCTTTTGAATGGTATTCAGCTAGAGAAAACTGGTTCCAAGCTGAGTAGGTCAGGATTATGTGATCTCATCTAAGCAAGGACTCACTGGAAAGTTATATGGACCTTAAAAGTTGCAAAGATACTAGAAACTGAAAAAAGTGTTGGGTTGTACTTTCACCTGAGACATTCATTCAGTTTCACAATGTGACAGTCAGTTTTAACAAACTGTCAAGGTCACAAATACCTGACTTATATATTTCAAAACTTTGCCTAGATTCTCATGTAAATAACGGAAGCAAAAATGTAGAAATCTAGGCTGCAGACAAACTGACAAAGGTAGTCCCTAGCAATTTTAGAAAGTGGATATTCCAGAATAAACCTATGCCTTCTGAACAGTTTTAGTAGACAATCTGTTGTCAATTGATTTTACTACTTCTAAGTCAGGTTTGCATGCATCAAAAGCTAATAGCCAGCATTCACCTAAGTATGCCTGTTTGTTTGTAAACAGGGAAAATGCTACCATCTGAGTTGGCTTGTTTAACTCATTTAATCCTGAACAACAAGAGGCCAGTTAACACCTTTGCTTCCTGAGAGCTTTTCTCCAAACTTCTCTACTAAAAATATACTTCATTAAATAAATTTATAATATCTGATACATGATGTAAGTTAAAAAAAATGCAACATGACATCTTTTGGCAGACAATATGTTATACACTGGTTTTAATATCAAAATTCTGTCTGCAGATGTTGATTTTACATTGCAGATGTATGGAAGAAAAACTGTATTCTGTTTGCCAGAAAATGCTAGTATTATATCTCTGTAAGTGTGCAAGATAGATAGATATAAAATATCAATAAGGGAACTGTTAACTTGTTCAGGAACTTTCCAGTGAAGTATGACAACATAGGATACCGTATTTCTGTTCTGAGATATTACCAAATCTATGTAAATTATATATATATAGTAATTTTGCAATATTTCAAAACAATATTAATCAACAAAACAATGTGTTTGGGTAGCAAGTATCAATGTTGACATTGTGTGCCTTAATGTTTTGCAGTGGATGGCACCACTTGTTCACCTGTAAGCCACACAGCTTTTATGAAATTAATGCAGTTATGAAAATGTAGGTAATAGTCATAACTGCTTTACCAAAAGAACATTTGTATCTCAGAATGTCTTCACATTGCCCACTGTGCTTTAATGTTATTTTTTTAATAACACCCACTGCTTGCTTACACAATGCCCAAAACTACAGCATCACACTCTTCTTCTTTTGGCTTTTCCCAGTTAGGGATCACCACAGCAGATCATCTGTCCACTCATGATTGGCAGTGGAGTTTTATGGTGTCGAGTTGCCAGCCCGGCGCCCAACCTTCTACAGAAGGCACACACATGCACACACTCACACCTAGGGCCAATTTAGAGTGTCCAATCTGCCTACTGCATGTCTTTGGGATGTGGGAGAAAACCAGAGCACCTGGAGGAAACCCACGCGACCACAGGGAGGACATGCAGACTCTGCACAGAAGGCACCCCAGCCGAGAATCAAACTGGAGAACTGTTTGCTGGGAGGTGGCAACACTAACCACTGCACCACCGCGGCTGCCCCTTATGTTTGCATTATGAATGTAAATATGGAAATATCCTATTTTTCCTAACTTTTCATCAATACTCCTTAATAATTCCAGCTCTAGATATTCCATTCTGACCATTTCAGTTTCATGCTTAGCAAATTATATAATCTTGTAGATATCTTAGTTTTATATGTGCACCTTTACCTGGACTTCAGAAATTAGACTTAGAAATCAGTGATGAGTTTACTCATTTCAGGACTACAGTGACATCTCTTGTAAAGATGAGTATATATCTAAGTGAAGCAGGTATAGAAACAGCAGAAAAAGCAAAAAAAAAAAAAAATCATACTTAAAGAAAAGGGAAAGGGAACCAGAATACAGTCCTAAATGTCTTCCTGCTTCAGTTTAGTGGACAGCCAGTTAACTACAGAAGTTCGGACTATCAAGAAAAAGAATGCCAGAAAACATCCTGAAGAAGAGAAAGGGAACTACCAGTAGCCAGTGGGAGAAAATCATTTTTGTAAGTTGCATTTTTAAAGTGTGGATTTGATGAAGGGAATAAGAATGTACCATTAGTTATAAAAGACGATGTCATGGCCTCTACGTCAGGTCAGAATAATACGTAATGCTGACATAGCTGACCTCCAGATAAGCCATATGAATAAAAAAAAACAAAAAAAACAGTAGAATGAAAAACCAGTAGAGATAGAGGGATAGAGGAAGAGAATAACAAGAGGAGATGAGGAACCAAAGGAGGAAAGCAGCCTCACTTTGGAACCGTGCCTTTAAATAAGAAATGACTTGCCTGACAAGGTAGCCAAAGACAAAAAAATCGACAATGTACCAGCTATTAGTTTTACAACTATTTAGAACACTTGTAATGGAGTTAATGGAGATCCACATTTTGGGTGGTCTTTTATGGACAGATAGGTAAAAGGTATAATTTTAGATAGGTTTAACTGGCCTGGCACTGTGATGGACACAGAAACTTTTTTTGTGTTGGTTGCATAGATTGTCACAGGTTAGCACTCGACCCAGGGTTTACAAGTTTTTTAATAACCGCATCTATTGTGGATGTAGCATTTGAACAAATAGCAAAATACATTGTAAGTGAACTTGTATATTGTAGTATCCATAGATCATGCAAAAAAATTTCCTGAGGCAGTACTAAAATAAAAAAAATGCAAACTTCAAAGCAAAATAACCAATAGAGCTTTTCTATCTATTGTAAGAATTCCCTGAAAAATTCCTATTGACAAAGGCACCTCATTCATGTCCAGAATATAGCATGAATGTTGTCATTTTTTAAGCCAAACAGCTAGGGACATCTTTATGCAACCCTCAAATAGTTGGATTAGTTGAACACCTTAAGCAAACTTTAAATGTTGCATTAAGAAAAAAAGCAATAGCAGTGGATATAATAAGCTGGGACCAGCTGTTCCCTTATCATCTCTTTGTTGTAAGGATTTACAGCATTTGAAATGCTAAATGGCAGATATTCTTGAGGCTTTCTAGGTATAACAAAAGAACCATAAGAGAAGTAATACACAGTCTTTTGAAGTGTGTTAGAGCAATTAAGTACTGTATATTGCAAGTGAACATATACAGAAACCCAAGAAGACATAATAGAGAGCTTATAACAAAAATGTTACTTGCTTGCAAAGTTGCAAGGACCATCTGAAACTATGGGGAAAAAAAGTCAAGTAAAAATAGGGCGAAACAGCCAGGGTGAGACAGCCAGAATCAAAAGTAAAGTGGTACAGTTATATCATATCAATGTTCTTAAACCTTAGAGAGAAGCTGATGTTTATAAGTACACTTACAGTGAAAAAAGAATCCCCAGATCATGTTCTGAAGTAGAAATAGACAAGACATTATCAAAGTCACAACACAAGAAGCAACAAACCTGTACTCAAAAATGACATACTTTCAGAATTTCCTGGTATAATTAGTTTAATGCAGCATAGACATTTTAACTGATGAGAAAGTAAATTTGAAGCCATACCGAAGACCATAATTAATATTAAATAAGAGAATTCTAATACCAAGCCTGTGAAACCACAGAAAGTGAAGCAGTACAGAACTAGTCCTTATGAATAAAAAAAAAACGGTTAAGACTTTTTGTTTTAGGTCTGTCTCACTATTATAGGTTCATAGGTAGGTACTAGACTATCAGCCCAAGAGCCTACGTAAGCCTAGCCAACAAGGTTCCCTGGCTTATGCCACCCAAGAAAGTTATTTTCCTGTAATACTGTCGAGCAGAGACACAGAAGTGATCCCCGGGGTGTATTTCCTATTTGCCATCCACTCATCAAGATTTTTCTTGAAGAGTGCTAATGAAGAACATTGCTTGACATAGATGGGTAGCCTGTTCCAGAGTATGGGAAGTCTCTGGGACAGGAATCTATCCCGCCAGCATGGCCTGTTTATTGTGGTGACAAGGTTTAGGCCCCTAGAGCGTGTAGCTCGGAGGGATTTGGATTTCTTTAGGTGTAGCATGTCCAACAGCTCTGGGTTTGACATAGCTTTATATGTTAGGCAGAAACACCTTGGTGTAGTTAATATGCTATGGAGTAAAGCTGGAGGTTTTTGAGGCGGTCAGTGTAGGGCATTTGTTTGAGGCCAGTAATCCTCTTTGTGAGGTACTTCTGTGGCATTTCCAGCTGCTGCAGATGTCTTGTGAGGTACATTTCAAAAGGGGCATTGTACTCTATAATGGGTCTAATGAGTGTTGAGTAGAGGGGAACAATGACCTCTTTTTTCCTGGATGAGAACCCTTTTATGATGAGGTGTGCCATGTAGAAGGACTTCCTGACTACTGTGGCGATGTGACTATCAAAGGAGAGACTACTGTCCACTTGGGTCCCAAGGTCTCTTATCACACATTCAGTGTTAAGTAGATTGCTGCGTTTGTGGTAGTTCATGGGTACAGAATTTTTACCAAAGGGGATGACACTGCACTTTTTGGCATTGAGCTTGAGGCCATGGCTCTGACACCAGGCATCTGTCTCAGAGAGGCCCTTCTGTAGGATGTCCACATCATTTGGGGACTTGACAATGGCTTCTAGTTTGCAGTCATCTGCGAACTTCATTAGCCAGAGGCCTTCTGTGTTAGCCTGCACTTCAGAGAAGTAGATACCAAACAGGAGAGGTCCCAGGACGGAACCCTGTGGTACTCCACTTGTCACTGCTTTGAGGTCAGATTTGGAGTCTGCAACTTTTACAGTGTGGGTTCTGTCAGTGAGCCAGTTGGCAACCCATCTTGTGACATAGGGATTTATAGGGATTTATACCTAGTTTAGTGAGTTTAGCTATAATTCCAGAATGGGGGATGGTGTTGAAAGCCTTGGCGAGGTCAAGATAGGCTGTGTGAACCACCTTACCCTGATATACGGCTTTGGTGACTGCCTCAAAGAAGTTGATCAGGTTCAGGAGGCATGATTTGCCTTTCGCAAACCCGAACTGGCTGGGATCCAGAGTTTGGAGGTTACCAATGTCTTTGTTTATGAGTTCCATGATAATACGTTCTGAAGGTTAAATTGCCAGTTGAAATAGAACAAGCCCTTAAGGAAATAAAACTTATGCTTCTTTCAGAACCAGTGCAACCAGCTCTAGGCTTTTACAGGCAATGCTTGTGGATACAGATGTGTCTGCGGTAAGAATAAGTGTAATCTTGTCTCAGGTTACAGATGGGGATGAGCATCTCCTCTATTATATACGTCTGAAACTCAACAATGCTGAGAGACATTATTCAGCTAGAGCTAGAGAATCCCTTGCCATACAAATTGCCCTAACAACCCTAAATTACTATTTGCTGAGTAGAAAATACATGTTTGTGACTTAACATGCCCCTCTATAATGTCTTTATAGGCAGAAAATTGTAACCTGAAATTGACCAGATGATCATCAACCCTCAAACCCTTATAACATCAAGATCCACTGGTGTCCAGGCTTCAGTCATTTAAATACCAATGGTCTGTCTCAGTCTTTGATCCTATCTGAGGCTACTAGAACTGGTGGATCTAAACTGGAAGGGGCATTGAAATATAAATTGCTGTGCCTTGGAAATGTTCATTGTGGGGCTGTTTTTGCTAGGGTTGCCTTTACTGGAAGCTGTATCAAGACAGAGAAATACAGAGCAGACAGTCAGAATCTAGTTTCCATATCAGTCGAAGAGGACTATGTGCTTCTTGGTGTATACAATGGGAAAAAAGTATGAAGGAATGTATGTTCCTGACCTCTGGGTTTCAAGAGTTCTATAGAGGAGCCTTCAAGAGGATAAGTGGGAAGGATAAAAATAGTCTGAAAGATGTTCCTGAAATATGGAAAAGGAGCATGAGGTATTGGTCTGAAAAGAGCATGTGTTAGGATTAACACTGCCTGTAGGGTAAAAGGGACCTTGGACAGGAAAAGAATGTATTTTAAGTACTATCTTGTACACTGACCAGCTCTGAGGAAAGGACTGTGTCCTGGAATACTGAAATAGTTGAAGTGAACTTTAAAATGGCAGTGCATGAATGGCTATATTTTCAATGTTACTCCTCACTTTTTGTTTCCGTTGTAAATAAACATCCATTTAAAAACTGAATAGCTGTTTGCAAGCACAGGTAATACTGCAATATGTAGATTTTTGAAAAGACAAACCAATGAAAAGAAGTGTGACTAGACATATTAAATTATTTATTTGCATTTGTTTGTTTGTTTTTGTTTGTTTCATTTTGAACTTTATAAACATTTTTTTAAGATAAGTGATTTGACCCCCTGACCCATGTGCCAGTTTCACTAAGTAGCACATACAGGACGAAGTACAGAAGAGAGCATTACTACCCAACATAATATATCCCTAATGTATCTGCTTGTTTTTAGCATATTTTATACCCTTATTCACATTTCCATAAGGTAAGTGAGTTGGCTCACAGATCCTATTTCACCAGTCATCCAGTTTCATTATGGAGCACATACAAAACTTAATACAGAGGAGCACCTTCCTCCCTCAGCACAATACAGCATTTATTTATTTATTTATCTGTGTGTTTGTTTTAGCATATTTCCTACCTCTCTTCATATTTTTATAATGCATGTTGGCCCCCGACCCCATTTCACCTACGTTCCAGTTTCACTATGGCGCTCATACAAAACCATGTATGAGGAGCACTTGTCTCCCCTAACACTTCTTCTTTCAGCTCTTCCCATCAGGGGTCACAACAGTAGATCATCTGTTTCCATTTCTTTCTTCCCAGCATCCCTCCTCAGCATGTGTCCAATCCAGCACAATCTCTCCTCTCTGGCTTTGTCTACAAACTGTCCAACCTGAGCTTACCCTCTAATATACTGATTCCTAATCCTGTCCATCCTTGTCACACCCACTGCAAATCTTAACATCTTTAACTCTGCTACCTCCAGCTCTGACTCCTGCCTTTTTGTCAGTACCACCATCTCCAACTCATGTAACATAGCTGGTATGACTACCCTCTTGTAGACCTTCCATTTCACTCTTACTGGTACCCGTCTGTCACAATTCACTCCTGACACTCTTCTCTACCCATTTCACCCTGCTTCTAATCTCTTCTTCACCTCCCTTTCACACTCGCCATCACTCTGAACTGTTGATCCCAAGTGCTTAAACTCATCCACCTTTGCCAACTCTACTCCCTGCATCCTCACCATTTCTCTATCCTCCCTCTCATTCACACACATATATTCTGTCTTAGTTTTGCTGACCTTCATTTCTCTCCTCTCTAGAGCATATCTCCACCTCTCCAGGGTTTCCTTAACCTGCTCCCTACTCTCTACTATAGATCACAAACATCATAGTCCATGGGGCCTCCTGTCTGATCTCATCTGTCAACCTATCCATCACCACTGCAAATAAGAAAGGGCTCAGAGCTGATCCTTGATGTAATCCTACCTCCACCTTAAATGAATCTGTCACTCCCACTGCAGACCTTACCACTGTCACACTTCCTTCATACATATCCTGTACCACTCTTACATACATCTCTGCCACTCCTGATTTCCTCATACAATACCACAACTCCTCTCTAGGCACCCTGTCATATGCTTTCTCTAAATCCACAAAGACACAATGCCACTCCTTCTGACCTTCTCTATACTTCCCCATCAACACCCTCAGAGCAGACATCGCTTCTGTAGTGCTCTTTCCCAGCATGAAACCATACTGCTGCTCACTAATCATCATCTCCCTTATTAACCTAGCTTCCACTACTCTTTTTCCATAACTTCCTGCTGCGCCTGATCAGTTTTATCCCTCTGTATTTACTACAGCTCTGCACATCACCCTTATTCTTAAAAATCGGTACCAAAACACTTCTCCACTCCTCAGGAATCCTCTCACTTTCCAAGACTTATTAAATAATCTGGTTAAAAACTCTACTGCCATTTCTCCTAAACATTTCCATACTTTCACAGGTACGTCTTCTGGACCAACAGCCTTTCCATTATTCATCCTCTTCATAGCTTTCCTCACTTCCTCCTTGTTAATCCGCTGCACTTTCTGATTCACTATCCCCACATCTTCCAACCTTCTTTCTCTCTCTCATTCGCTTCATTCATCAGCCACTCAAAGTATTCTTTCTATCTGCTCAACACACTCTCCTCACGTGTGAGTACGTTTCCCTCACTGTCCTTTATCACCCTTACCTGCTGCACATCTTTCCCAGCTCTGTACCTCTGTCTAGCCAATTGGTGCAGGTCCTTTTCTCCCCCCTTAGTGTCCAACCTTTCATAAAACTCTTCAAATGCCTTATCCTTAGCCTTCACCACCTCTCTCTTTGTCATACGCTTCATCTCTTTATACTCCTGTTTATTTTCTTCATCTCTCTGACAATCCCACTTCTTCTTCGCTGACCCCTTTCTTTGGATACTTTCCTGTATTTCCTCATTCCATCACCAGGTCTCCTTGGCCTCCTTCCTCTGTCCAGATGTCACACCAAGCACCTTTCTAGCTGTCTCACTTACCAGCTCTGCTGTAGTTACTGAGCTATTCAGTAACTCTTCACTGCCACAGTGTTTGTCTTAACTGTTCCCTGAACTCCACCTCACAATCATTCTTTTTCATCTTCCACCATTAGATCTTTGGCATGGCCCTCACACTCATCTTCCTCTTCTTGATCACCAATGTCATCCTACAGACCACCATCCACTGCTGGCTAGTTATGCTTTCCCCTGTCACCAATTTATAGTCGCCAATCTCCTTCAAACTAGCCCTTGTGCATAGGATATAATCCATCTGTGTGCATCTTCTTCCACTCTTGTATGTCACCCTATGCTCCTCTCTCTTTTTAAAATACATATTCTCCACAGCCATGTCCATCCTTTTCACAAAATCAGCTACAAATTGACCTTCTGCATTCCTTTTCTTAACCTTATACCTACCCATCACTTCCTCATTCCCGCTGTTGCCTTCACCAACATGCCCACTGATACACAATAAAACTTATTTAGTGACTCTGAATACATTTTTAAAACAAGTGAAATATTTTGGTTCAGTATAGGAGTGGAGAAGTTCGAAAAAATGCCAGGGTCATCAATACTAATTAGCAGTTTTAATTACTGTGTCACAGTGACAATACAGATTAATTGCAAGTGTATTATTAAAAGTGAAGCATTTTAGGTGAACTTTGTAGTAATCTATGGTTAACAGAAGCTGTGTTAAGTACACCATGTTGTAATAGCGTTTTAATGATTGAAAACAATATTATCAACTTTATGGCACAAAGAAGATGAACTAAATCCATTGCCTGCTAAAGGGTTCTTCAGAGGCATAAATAAATGACTTGGAAAGCAAACAAGCCTTTAATCTGACTAAAAAAACTTAGCATCATAACAAATTCTGCTAAGCTAAGTCAATCATGTTTGGACACATGTTTTCAGCTAAATATGCATAAGTGTTGAGGCACCGGTTATATGAACTACTCAGGGTTACATAGTCAATATTGTCTTCAAAGGAGCACATTACAGCATCATAATGCTAAGACAGCTAATACTGACTGTGTACTAAACTCTTAAGATATTCCATGCTAAGATGACATTTTATATAGGATTTCTAGTTACCATGCTATAATTTTTTCATAAGAATTACTTTTATATTTACTCAGCAGTGTGCTTTGATGTAAATATTTAAATAAATCCACATGCAGTTGCAGTTCATGATACTGGGGTCAGAATCCATGAAAGAAATTTATGGATAAACAAATTATAGCAGCTACAGATTTATTTAAGCTGAGAGCATGAGTTCCATTCCTGATGTATTAAACTTTGTTTATGAAACAAAAACACTTTTCTTTTTCAGATTCTGAATCACCATGTACAGCATAATGCAAGTTCTAAACTGAAATCTTTAATTTCTCAATTTTTACTGTTCCCTTACATATATGCCTATATATATATATATATATATATATATATATATATATATATATATATATATATATATATATATATATATATATATATTTCCTCTACCTTGGATTTAGTAAGTGGATCTACAGAATGCTGTTTGCCTAAAAGACTGGAAGAGACTACAGATCTGATCCCTTTAACACCGGGATGTTCTAATAATGAGGCTTGTATTGCCTGCCAGTGTTTTAACTTTAGAACTGTTTAGCTAAAGTTTTTTGTTGTGAGAGAAGGGAACTTGCGATATTACTTGTTTGAAATAAGCTACTACTGAGTTTATTTTGGTTGGTTGTTGCCCTTGCTTTGCTATAATTTCTTCTGCATTGCACTTCTTTTCCCTTGTTTGAGCAGGGTTGTTTGATATTGCACACTGCGTGACCCTGAGGTAGTTTATTCTATGATAGGTGCTATGGTGTGACTTTCTAAAGCTTGCATAAATCAACTTATTGTGTTATCCCATCCTATACGGGTTTATATTAAATCAGCGAAAACTCACACTTCAATGAATGACATTTCATTAGAAATGCCATTCATCGAATTCCGCTCTTGTGTAATCCCTGCTAATTGTATATCATACTACAGTGAGGAAAGGGCAAATTTTCCAGTCGTCACTGTACTGTGATCTCATTTTGGCCAGTTCGACGAACAGCATGTTCAATGTAAGTGCACCGAAAATGCCATTCACTGAACTGAATTTTTGATGAACTAACAGGGACCCATCTATACATGTGACACTGCATTTTCCCTTCTTACAGTACTGTTATGTAATGTCCTACTTTACAACAGTACTAAAAAATATTTTTCTTTCTTACAACTTCATTCAAATAGTTGTGTTCTTATTCTGCCATCACTACCTGGTGCATATTATGTTCTCCTGTTTAGAGTACTGATAACATTTTTGAATCACTCCTACGAGTACATTGTTCACACACTTGTAGCACTAAGTATGCACTGTTCTACCACATCTGTATTTATAAACTCAGATTATATTACACTGCTCAGCTGTGATCTTATATAGTATCATACTGTTTATTGTATCTATCATATATAACATAATAATTATCACTGTTCAAATACTATACTATTTCCAATAAGATTTACTAGATCTATATCATTCTGCACTGATTATTCAAAACATCCTTGCTGAGAGTCATACTACAGTGTTTGGTAACTAGCAAATTCGTTTAGCTTCATTGCTTATTAGTGTGCATTGTGGAGTTTTTGTCTGAGCTATTCACTGCTAAACTACTCAAAGACAAATAAGGATTACTCATTCTCACCAATGTGACTCCTGTTCCAGCTGCTTTAAAACCATATTATGTTCATACTGCATTAAGTATACTCATGCTTTGACTAATATGGAATTACAGTCTGCTATTATCCATTCCATAGCTAGTCTGCTAACACTCTGTGTTTTTAGGCAGTGTGCTATCAGCCTCATGTTTTCTAAAAGCACATCATTGTACCAACAGCATGACTCAGTTTGTGAGAGGTGTACGTTTTTAATGAATCTGGAGACCTCTGTCTCATAACATTCAATATTCAGGTAAGCAACACATGAGTACTGCCACAAATCAAAGCACCAGCGGTATACTTACTTATGCCAAACTGGTTAAGGAGTCAGTCTCTGAGCCTCCTAGAATTAGAACTAAGAAGGGGATTGGTGAAACAGTTAAGGTGTTTACCTCTCAGCAAAATAAGTAAGGTGTTTGATTCTCACTAAGGGGAAAATGTCTAGTCTTAAAATGCTTCATAAGAGCAGCTAGCCTAGTACTTACATATGAACCATTCAGGCCAACACAGAGAGACTCTGACTGACCAAGTTCACAGAAGACTTCAAGCTGGGAGCCATTATTAATTCCCCAAGTGATGTAGACATCCTACAGAAAGGCCTCACTGAGACCAATGACTGTTGTCGAAACCATGGCCTTAAGCTTAATGCCAAAAATGTGTCATCATCCCCTTTGGGAAAAAATCAGTTCCTACTAATTACCACATCGATGGGAGCCCATTGAGCATTATAAGAGATCTGGGGACACAGGTTGACAGCAACCTTTCCTTCGACTACCACATTGCCACTTTGGTCAGAAAGTCCTTCTATATGGCACAGCTCAGTCTGGAAGAGACTACAGATCTGATCCCTTTAACACCGGGATGTTCTAATAATGAGGCTTGTATTGCCTGCCAGTGTTTTAACTTTAGAACTGTTTAGCTAAAGTTTTTTGTTGTGAGAGAAGGGAACTTGCGATATTACTTGTTTGAAATAAGCTACTACTGAGTTTATTTTGGTTGGTTGTTGCCCTTGCTTTGCTATAATTTCTTCTGCATTGCACTTCTTTTCCCTTGTTTGAGCAGGGTTGTTTGATATTGCACACTGCGTGACCCTGAGGTAGTTTATTCTATGATAGGTGCTATGGTGTGACTTTCTAAAGCTTGCATAAATCAACTTATTGTGTTATCCCATCCAATACGGGTTTATATTAAATCAGCGAAAACTCACACTTCAATGAATGACATTTCATTAGAAATGCCATTCATCGAATTCCGCTCTTGTATAATCCCTGCTAATTGTATATCATACTACAGTGAGGAAAGGGCAAATTTTCCAGTCGTCACTGTACTGTGATCTCATTTTGGCCAGTTCGACGAACAGCATGTTCAATGTAAGTGCACCGAAAATGCCATTCACTGAACTGAATTTTTGATGAACTAACAGGGACCCATCTATACATGTGACACTGCATTTTCCCTTCTTACAGTACTGTTATGTAATGTCCTACTTTACAACAGTACTAAAAAATATTTTTCTTTCTTACAACTTCATTCAAATAGTTGTGTTCTTATTCTGCCATCACTACCTGGTGCATATTATGTTCTCCTGTTTAGAGTACTGATAACATTTTTGAATCACTCCTACGAGTACATTGTTCACACACTTGTAGCACTAAGTATGCACTGTTCTACCACATCTGTATTTATAAACTCAGATTATATTACACTGCTCAGCTGTGATCTTATATAGTATCATACTGTTTATTGTATCTATCATATATAACATAATAATTATCACTGTTCAAATACTATACTATTTCCAATAAGATTTACTAGATCTATATCATTCTGCACTGATTATTCAAAACATCCTTGCTGAGAGTCATACTACAGTGTTTGGTAACTAGCAAATTCGTTTAGCTTCATTGCTTATTAGTGTGCATTGTGGAGTTTTTGTCTGAGCTATTCACTGCTAAACTACTCAAAGACAAATAAGGATTACTCATTCTCACCAATGTGACTCCTGTTCCAGCTGCTTTAAAACCATATTATGTTCATACTGCATTAAGTATACTCATGCTTTGACTAATATGGAATTACAGTCTGCTATTATCCATTCCATAGCTAGTCTGCTAACACTCTGTGTTTTTAGGCAGTGTGCTATCAGCCTCATGTTTTCTAAAAGCACATCATTGTACCAACAGCATGACTCAGTTTGTGAGAGGTGTACGTTTTTAATGAATCTGGAGACCTCTGTCTCATAACATTCAATATTCAGGTAAGCAACACATGAGTACTGCCACAAATCAAAGCACCAGCGGTATACTTACTTATGCCAAACTGGTTAAGGAGTCAGTCTCTGAGCCTCCTAGAATTAGAACTAAGAAGGGGATTGGTGAAACAGTTAAGGTGTTTACCTCTCAGCAAAATAAGTAAGGTGTTTGATTCTCACTAAGGGGAAAATGTCTAGTCTTAAAATGCTTCATAAGAGCAGCTAGCCTAGTACTTACATATGAACCATTCAGGCCAACACAGAGAGACTCTGACTGACCAAGTTCACAGAAGACTTCAAGCTGGGAGCCATTATTAATTCCCCAAGTGATGTAGACATCCTACAGAAAGGCCTCACTGAGACCAATGACTGTTGTCGAAACCATGGCCTTAAGCTTAATGCCAAAAATGTGTCATCATCCCCTTTGGGAAAAAATCAGTTCCTACTAATTACCACATCGATGGGAGCCCACTGAGCATTATAAAAGATCTGGGGACACAGGCTGACAGCAACCTTTCCTTCGACTACCACATTGCCACTTTGGTCAGAAAGTCCTTCTATATGGCACATCTCATTACCAAGGGTTTTCTTCCAGAAAGAAAGAGATCATCATCTCTCTCTACTCTTCACTCATTAGGCCAATCATCGAGTATAATTCCCCATTTGGCATATACCTCACTAGACACATGCAACAGCTGGAAAGGCCACAAAGGTACCTCACAAAGAGGATCCTAGGCCTCAAACACTTGTCCTACATGGATAGACTCAAAAAACTCCAGTTATTTTCTGTCTCATATCGTCTACTAAGAGGCGATCTCTGCTTGACTTACAAAGCTATGTCTGAACTAGCTCTGTTAAAAATACTACATCTAAAGAAATCACAATCTCTCTGCACCACATGCTCCAGAGACCTCAACCTCATTACCACAATCAACAGAACATGCTGGAGGGACAGGTCATAATCCAGAGACTGCCCATGCTCTGGAATAGACTTCCCATACATGTCAAGCAGAGCATCTTACTGGCCCTTTTCAAGAGAAATTTTGATGAGTGGATGGGAAATAGAAAGTTCACCCCGGGGATCACTCCAGTGGCTCTACTTGATAGAGCACTGGGAACTAACATCAGGCGGCATGATGCCAGGGCACTTCTATGGGCTAGGCTTGTAAAGGCTTCAGGGCTATTAGCCTAGTACACACCTATGAACCTATGAACCTTTGCACCTAATAAGCCATGAGGCATACCTCTATATTATCAGCACATACATCAATAGTAGCCATTGTACATACTTCACTGAGTCACAAGGGTGCATGCATCTACTCTAGGAAATCTTTGGTAACTGGTGACTCTTGTGAGGCATACTGATACTACTCATATAAGGCTGGACAAGAACAGACGGCCAGCTATTTTTTCACAGTGAGGATCCTGGATATTGCAAGGAGTCTTAGATCTCTCCAACATATCAAAATAGAACTACTACCTGGTAGTGGCCACATTTGGAATAAATAACCTAAGAATTACCCAAATGAAAAGCAGAAACATATGACTGAGTTTGCTAAGTAGGTGCAAGAAGAAGGAAAGATACGTATTCTGAGTGGCACCTTATCATTGCCTAAAATGATGCCACATTTTAAGAATAGTATAAGTAGATTCAATAACTGGCTTAGTAGCTGCTGTCATTCTGGGGGAAGGGGTCCAGTATATGTTTTCTTGGAAAGAGATGGCTGATGGACTCTCCTGCTTTGCAAAAGAAGCACTGCATAGCATAGCTCTTTCTGCAGTTTTCACATACTGTTAAAGCATTTGCTACCTCTGTAGGGCCTTTGTCAGGCACAGTTCACCTACTGAGCAACCCCACAAAGTAAATTACAACCCAAAGCACATTGAGGTGGCTTTGTTTGGTGCCAGGAGTCTTAACATAAAGATGCCTGCAACTCAAATGCATACATATATTTGTAGTTTGTAAATCACCCCCTCTGCCCTTTTATGTAGCATCTGTCATTGACAGAAAATTTAATGGATAAGTCTAATTACCTAAATGCTGTCTCTCAGCTTTTATGTAATAAGACTGCATTTATTGAAATTAATAATGTGAAGTCTGAAAAATGAGTTCTTAAGGTAAAGTGTTTATATGACTTATAATTTGGACATGATATTTCATGCCTGTGGTCTTTTTTGCTTTAGCTCTTATCATGTATTCAGTGTTAGTCTTTGTTGGTGACCCACCCATACATAAAGATAGATTCCTAGTGACCCTAATTTCCACATTTTGAACATCCAAATCATCATGAACAAAATCAATTACCACTTCATATCTAACTATAGATCAACCTCCATGCCTCCCACAGATCATGATAGGTACACTAAGACTATGACTGATATTGCAATAAAACTCATACATTTATTCAAGGTGACTTGAAATACCTTGCAGTAAACCAGACACACACTGTCAAAGTGGGTGACTTCACATCAACCAGCAGACCTGTCACCAGTGGGGTGCCACAGGTGTCAGTGCTGGATCCTCTACTGTTTGGTATATATATATATATATATATATATATATATATATATATATATATATATATATATCAATATATATATATATATATATATATATATGTATCAGAAGTTCAGGTCAAAACTAAAGGGTTGTGGCTGACCAAGTTTGCAGATGACTGCAAACTAGGTGCAATCATTGAATCTCCAAATGATGTCAGTACACTCCAGGATAGTCTCACGCAGACCAGCGACTTATGTATTAGTCACAGTCTCAAACCGAATACAAAGAAAAGCATCATCATTCCCTTCAGCAGAAACAATGTTCCTTCACACTATCAAATCCACAAGAATACCATAAGTGGTAAGGGACCTGAGATTACAAGTTCACTATGATCTTAACTTCGACCACCATGTGTCTACTGTGTTAAGGAAAGCTTTCTATGTAGCACAGTTGATTAGTAAAGGCATCAGCTTGACAGCAAAAGAGGATATAACCCCTCTATACTCGGCACTTATCCAGCCCATAATTGAGTATAACACCCCATTCGGCATGTACCATACTAAGCACCTACAGCAATTGGAGAGATTTCTAACAAATAAGATCAAGGGGATCCAGCATGTGCCTTACACAGACTGTCTAAAGTCCCTGTCACTATACTCCCTATGATATAGACGTCTTAGGGGAGACTTATGCTTGGCTTACATAACAACCCAAGATCCAAACCTAATGAACTTGCTGCATATCCATAAATAAAACGGGACCAGGGCTACCCATACAGGGATGTAAATATGGCCTGTGAATTAAATAGAACATGAAAGAGGGACAGATTTATCTCACTGTGACTGCCGTGTCTTTGGAACAGGCTACCAATTCATGTGAAACACAGCACTTTTATGACACTGTGAAACAGAAACTTCGACGAGTGGATGGGGCACTATAAATTCTTACCAGGGATCGTGCCCACTACCCTCCTGGACATGAGCATTCATCACTAGATGTAATCTTGGGTATTGACTAGCATTTCTATGGTAATGCATTGAGATGAAACAGTTAGGCTTAAAATGAACTCTGGGTCGATAGCTTAATAATCTCCTATGATTCTATAATTCTATAAAAGGGCTCAACTGTAGTATAAATAGTAAACATCCCCAATGTTTTCGTGAGCATTAAAAAGCAAACTACCTCAAAGTGATGATATAAACATCCCTACCAGAGGACACAATATCCTGAACCTTGTCAGTACTAACATTGGCCCCTCTTGTAGAACTCCACAGGTACCATCCTTGATTTTCAAAGTAGACCACAAATTGGTGATGTTTGCCTATGAGACTGGGGGCACTACCAGTCAAATTAATTAGTACTTAGGGACTTCTCAAAAGCAAGTCTCCTGCAGCTTCTTAGTGACATAAATAATATGCACTGCATCCCTACCCAGAATAACCCTATAAATACAGCCAAAGATTATACTCCTGTATTCTACTTTTCTTTAAATAGTTATAGAGACGAAGCAATATCTAAATACTTGGGAAAATTGGTGCAATTGGTGTAACATTCATATAAATCATAAAACAAAGGTAATAAGGTGTCAGAGCGAACAAAGGCTGTGAATATGTAGGAACATCCAATGTAAAATCAAAACGATATCATCCACAACAAATAAATTTATTGGAGAACAGGAACAGTGGTAAGCACTTTCACCCTGATGGGGCTTCCTCAGACCATAAACAAACAGAGCTGTGAATGTTTGTTTATGGTCTGAGGAAGCATTATCAAGGTAAAAGCACTTACCACTGTTCCTGTTCTCCAATAAATGTATTTGTTGTGGATGATATCGCTTTGATTTTACATTGGATGTTCCTACATATTCACAGCTTTGGTTCGCTTCGACACCTTACTACCTTTGTTTTATTACTTACTGGATTGTGTGTGGTGTACGGGGCGTTTACTCCCTGGGCAACAACGTTTTTGTGGATTCATATAAATCAGCTTTACAACAAAAGTAAAACAGTATTATGTTGTTACAGATATTCCCATACTATTCATCTTAACAGGGCACTCAAACTAGCAGTCAGAAAACACAGACCTGATTTTGGACTCAGAATGGCTACCGACACCAAAAGTAGATGTAATTCCTCCTTTAACTATGTTATAAAGATAAGAAACAATGTATATCATTGCTTAGAATTGATTTGCAATGATACCTCCTTTCTGATCTAAAATAAATAGCTGACAGCCTAGGTGACAGATTTAGAATGAACATCTCTTCATATGCCATCAAAACCACCTCCCTGATTCTTCAGTCCTTGACCGCATAGAACATGTCCTAGTAACCTTTTCTGTAATAGGGAATACCAGATAGATAGGCCCTGATAATATACCAAGAAATGTAACAATTAGCACCAATTATTGCCCATTAGAACTTCTATTAAACCTCATTAACAAGAGTCCCGCAATGGTCTGCATCCCTAAGGCCTAGAGAACAGGCATCTCTATGGCCCTTCTTAAAGGAGATCCATCCACTGGCCCTGGTATTATTGAATCATTAGTACCAGCCTTATTTGTAAAGCCTTTGAATATAGCCATCTAGACACTGGCAATGTCTTAACTCTACATCTACATCAGTTTGGTTTTGTCAAAGGTAGGTCATGTTTCTTCTTAACAGGTCATGTGTTTTTAACATTCTAGCATTCTTTGAAAGGGTAATTCAAGCTGTTAATTGTGGTTATGCATTGCACATGACATACTAGCATTTGGCCAAAGTATTCAGTGGTATCCCACGTGCAGGCATTACTGACAAACTGGTGAACCTAATTATCAACCATTATGTAGTAAAGTTGATAGCAACTTGGTTGTCAGACAGAATACATGTCATTAGAATGTCACATGCCACCTCAAAAAAAATACAGTGGGGTTCCTCTTCTATTTGGAATTTATTTCCCTCTCTGAGCTATAAGTCAACATTCCAGATTTTGGGTTAATAAAATTTGCTGATGAATGTAAACTCTGGTTGGTATTTGAACACTTACTAACATGAAAGGCTGCACTATGCAAGCAATGGGTACAAAAGGAACTGACACAAACTAAATGCCAAAAAATTTAGTCTAGTCCACTTAGGTAAAATAAATAATTACTCCCTTTTGTTATTTTGAGCCTTATTAGATGCCTAAAAATTCAGAAGAACAGGAAATGCTGTACATCTCTGTTCTCTTTTAAAGTTGTTTTTTGAAATGGGGGGGGGGGTAAGCCCCCCCCCCCCAACTTCTGTATAGAAACTCTGAGATTGTCATATCTCAGAGAAAATGGTATATTCCAAGGTATGGCAATCTCAGACTTAATATATGTAAGTCCACATTTTGGTCATTCAGCCTCATGATTCCAGGACATGCTTTGTAGACAAGCCAGATAGGTTAAAGAGATGAATTTCATTTTCACTGGGGTATCCCCTGAGCAGGCTTCGATCTTGCTGATTACAAGAGCTTGTGTCAAGCTGGAAGTTGGTACAGAGATGTAAAATGAAGAGCTGTTACTGAATTACTTCCTGAGGTACAAGGTTTGTATCCCTCAGACTTCATGTGCCAACTTCCTACTTGTCTGCTTAAGTGACTTGCTTAAGGTTACATAGTTGGCAAATGAAGTCTGAGGGATACAAACCCAAGGCTCAAAATTACAATGGTGAGTCATTCTTTATTTGTTTCTAAGAGAGTGTCATTTTTAAGGGTGTGTCATTTATGTAGAATGATGATGAATTATTTTTGCAACCATTTCATAAAAAAATTCCTTCTTTAACTGTTTTATAAAGGTAATAACCAGCATGCATCATTGCTTAGAATTGATTTGAAATTATATCCCTTTTCTGATCATTACAATGAGCTCATAGGGTAATAGTAGTTATCAGGCATGCAGTCCAGGACACTATTAATGAAATAGACATGTTTCCTTACATAGACATAGTGGACTAACAAATGTAATTTTTTTTTATGAATATCCTTCTAGGAATGCATTCAAGCCTTACTGTACCCAGCAGTAATATATTAAGGTAAATGCCTGCCATTTATGATATTGAGTTTTTATTTTATTGGCTTAAATGGAAAGGTGGGCATATGTCTATTTATAATAGAATGAATATATTTGATAAGAGGTTGAGATTAGCATATATGTCAAAGGTAGACAATCATTTGGTACCAGTACCAGTACCGAACAGCAGCATTTGAACACATTTGCTTGGCACTCCTCTGGGGACAAGAAATGTAGAATTTCTGAGTGACATCCTATTTTTCTGAAAGGATGTTTTGCCACCTGTAACACATTTATTAACTGCAATTAATGACAAATGTATATGCCTATTCACAAGTATCACACCTGTCTGATGCTATAACATCTTGCAAGAATAATCTTGGAGTCATGGTGTCTGACACTTTAACCAAAAAACTTGACTATTCTTTAGTATTGTTGAATGGTAAGGAAACCCAATGAATTCCTCTAGTGGTAGATTTGTCTTTTGTGTTATTATCTAGCTAAATGCTGGTAAATATGTGCTCATTTGTGAATTTCTATAGAAATTAACTTCTACTTATTATATAATTAATTTTTGTAATACAACGTTAAAAGTTTTCACATTGTTAATTTGGTAGCAGTCATACTTTCAATTGCATGTATATTCATACATATATACAAATATTACAATATGGGCAATAATGCCGTTCTAGCCTGTTAATATATAACAACAGCTGTTCTTATAAGTGTCCATGTTATTTTTAAAAATATCTAAACTAATGCTTGCTTTAATGCAATTTGATACTCTAGTCCATGCATCAGCTACTCTCTTGGAGAACCAATTAATACACTTCTCATTCCTATAGAATCATCTACATAGGTTGTCTGATGATTCTCTACTACTTTCTGATAACCCCAAGCATTCCCAGAGGTAGTTGTCCCTGAATGCCTTATATACCTGAATAAGGTCTCCTCTTAAATATCTATATGAGACACTGTACAAGTTCAAATATTTAGGGCCAGATTCAGGAAGGCTTACACGGAGTTCAAGAGTAGTGTAAGCCTCCGTGTAAGCCTCCTGATTCAGGAACAGCCCAAATCTCCGTGTAAGAGACAGCTAACACGTCTCTTACACGGACTGGGCATGGAAATGCTCAATACCTCATTTGCAGCTCAAAGATATGCAAATGAGGTATTTGAGCGATCCACGAAGCAGAAACCAGTCCGTGTAACGGACGTGTTAGCTGCAGAAATGTACTCAGCTGACAACTGAGTACATTTCTGCAAAATTAAAAACGGAGCTATGTCAGCTCCAAATAAAGGGTGCATATGTTTAATTAAGCATGCCAATGGCCAAATATGTGGCCATTGGCAGGAAAAAGTGTTGCAAAATTAAGTTATATAACTTTTTTTTTTCCACAGGATTTATGTGTTTAACTGCAGCGCACACCAGCATAAGCGGGTGCGCTACCTAAAACTGAAAACCGAAGCTTATAAACCCACAATTGTGGGATTTATGTATTACATGAAATGTCAATGGAGGGACTTGCAGACCAAAACAATATGGCCTCCGTTTAGTGGTTGTCAAGGGGAAGCTCCGTGTAAGACATGTAACTAGTCATTACTAGGCAATCCCATGTAAATGAGGGTTACAATACTGAATCACACTGCCACATAGGTAATGAGCACTTTCTGAGTAGTGTAAGACTTAGAGAAGGGGAGGAACAGAGTAAGAGGTAGGTGACATCACGGGGAAGGATAGAAAGAAATGTACCAGATTGGAGGGCAATGTAAGGTAACAGATGACAGACAGACATCAGGGAGGGAGGTGTGTCTCAACAGAACACTAGGAAAGTCAAGAAATTGAGGGTATCGCTATCCCTACACTCAAAGTTTCTTGATATACGTGCATCTTGCAGCGTGTCTTGCGATGTAAGGCAGAGTTCAACATGTGGGGCGTGTTGCAAACTGTTTACAACGGTTTCTGGCGTGCGTGTGTAAGGCAGTGTGCAGCGTTTTAGCATGAATCAGCCTAGCTAACACCGTGTAGGGATGTGTACGCGCGTGTAACACCGTGTAGGGATGTGTACGCGCGTGTAACACCGTGTAGGGATGTGTACGCGCGTTTAAGTGACTGTGAGCGTGTTTAAGCTGGTGTGCACATTGCTCCCCTTCAGGAAACAGAGAGGAAACAGGAAACAACCAAAATACAGGGAAACTGCCAGGGAATACTGCTGGAGTTAATTGGTGGAAACAATTGGAAGCAGGCAATTATGCAGACAGACTAGAAGCCCAACCCAGCACTTAAAACACTGCAAAGAGCAGTGCAGGCTGTTTCTCACAACAGATACTGCAAGAAAGTAAGCTATCAGAATTGAAAACTGAAAACAGCTGAACTCAGAGCAGAAATGCTAGGGGCTGCCATAGCTGTTATAATCAGACATAGGTGAATTGCTGAGGGTGGTGATAATGCAGATGCTGACAGACAACCCAGAGTGAGGAGAAGGAGAAGAGTATACAGGCCCAGGGTCACCTACCATGGGTTACATGAGCTGGAGATAGTAGAGCGCTATAGAGTGGACAGAGAGCTCCTGCAGCAGATTGTTGAGCTGTGCAGGCCATGCCTCACACACAGAACCAACAGAGGGGAACCCATCCCAGTGGAAACCAAGGTATGTGTTGGCCTAAGAATACTAGCAACAGGTACCTTCCAGAGACCAACTGGCGATATAATGGGGATATCACAGGCATCAGCCTCCAGGGTACTGCACCAGTTCCTGGATGCCATGTCACCACATGTCAGTGATCATATATATGTCCCTAATGACCGTGAGGTTGTGGCCAGTAATATGCGTCTCTTCCAGCAAATAGCGGGATACCCTGAGGTGCTGGGTGCAATAGACTGCATGCACATACGCATCAAAGCACCAGCCGGTGAGCGGGGTAGAGTCTACATTAACCGCAAGGGATACCCCTCCATCAACTGCCAGGTCATGTGTGATGCCCAGGGCATAATAATGAATGTGTGTGCTGGCTGCCCTGGGAGCTACCACGATTCCCACATCTGGCATCTGACGCAGCTGTACCAATCATTTGCCAATGGGGACTTCCCACACGGACACCTAGTGGGGGATGCAGGTTATGCACTTGAGCCGTGGCTGATGACACCCATCAGAAATGCACACACACCTGAACAGGAACGCCATAATGAGGCACACGCACAAACACGTAATATCATAGAGCGTGTGTTTGGGCTGCTCAAGTCACGGTTCTGGTGTCTGGACACATGTGGTGGAGCTTTGCAGTACACACCAACTACATGTACCCAAATGATCATGATATGTGCTATGCTACATAATATGATCCTGCGGAAACAGCTGCATCAGGACCAGCACAGGGCTGGGCCAAACAACCCCCCACCATTGCCAAGGCCACCGCAGGCAGGGGGTGACTCGGAAGAGGAACAACCTGACCTTGTCCCTGTAGGCAGAAGGAGGCGTGCCCAGTATGCCCTGGCCTTGGCAAAGAGGCAACGCATAGCACATACGCTTGGTCAATAGGAACACTGGGACTGATACCCGCTCTGACTCACTCATACAGTAACAGGGATGCCTAACATGACACAACCTGCTTCCAAACGTACAGGGAGTGTAGTATGTGTATCCGACAGAGGTGGCCCTGCAGCACCACCTGAGGCATGAATGCCATGTGTTAAGTAATGTAATATCATGTACAATATGCACATCTGAGGACCCCAACTAACATCCATATCCACGCATATGACCCTGCGGAAACAGCTGCATGTCATACAGTGATGTACATGTTCCAAAACATGGAATAAGATACAAAATGAGGGTGACTAGCAATAAATAGCATGGATAACCACACACCCATGTTTGTACCACAACAAGAAGCAACATGGAATAACCATGGTCAAAAACCAATGGCTAAAACCGACTACTACTATATAGCCTGCTGCAGACCACTGTCCTAATAGCAGGAACTGCCCCAGGCCTATGTCCATAGGTTCATAGGTTCATACTAGGCTATCTGCCCTAGGGCATTAATAAGCCTAGCCCAGAGTTTTGTGGCTTCTGCCACCCCTGCAAGTTGATGGATAATATGCCCATTATTTTGCTGTGCCTCTGCCAAGCAGTGATACTGAGGTTATCCCTGGGGTATACCTGCAATCTCCCATCCATTGGTCAAGATCTCACTTGAACAAAGCCAGTGAGGTGCTCAGCCTCACATGTACCAGGATGTTGTTCCACAGCATATGGACTCTCTGGGTGATGAATCTGTCCCTCCAGCACATCCTATTAATATATGTGTTGAGGTTTAGGTCTCCTGCCCTTGTAGTTCTGATGGATGTAGAGGTCTTGAGGTGAAGCATGTCCATTAATTCTGGGTTGGACATAGCCTTGTATGTCAGGCACAGGTCACCTCTGAGCAGTCAGTAAGCGACTGAATACAGCTGGAATTCCTTCAGTCGGGCAGCATAAGAAATATGTTTGAGACCCTTTCACCTCCTGTCGAGGAATTTGTGGGCCCATCCAATCTGAATGGGGCATTGTATGCAATCATTGGTGTGATGAGTGATGAGTACAGGGGAACGATGACCTCCCTTGATCTAGATGTGAATCATTGCATGATGAGGTGGCCAATGTAGAAGGCCTTCCAAACTACCCTGGCAATGTGAGTGTCAAACAAAGGTCACTGTCAACCTGGGTGCCCAGGTCCCTGATAACCTACGTTGTGCTTAGAGGATTGCCACCTAGATGGGAAGTAGTGGTAACCTTGTTCTTCCTGAAGGGTATGGCTATGCATTGTTTAGTGTTTAATGTAAGGCCATGGCCGTGGCACCAGTTATCTGTGTCTATGAGACCCTTCTGAAGGATGTCTGTGTCAGATGGGTTTCCAACTATGCTTCCCAGTTTGCAGTCATCTTCAAACTTTGTCAGCCATAATCCTCCTGTGTTTGCTCGTACTTCTGAAAAGTAGATACTGAACAAATGTGGGCCCAGGACTGAGCCCTGTGGGACACCACTTGTGACAGCTCTGGAGTGTGAACTGGCACCAGCAACTTTGACCCTGTGTGTTTCGTCACTTAGGCAGTTTGCAACCCATGCTGTGATGTATGGGTTCACAATTAAGCTGGTGATGTTTTCAATGATACCTGAGTGGGGTATTGTGTCGAAAGCCTTTGCCAGGTCAAGGTAGGCTGTGTGGACTGCCTTGCCCACGTCAATGGCCTGGGTAAGTGTTTTGAAAAAGTCAACCAAGTTTAAAAGGCATGATCTGCCCTTGACAAAGCCAAACTGGATTGGATCCAATGTCTGCAAGTCCCCTATGTCTTCATTTAGAATTCCCATTATGATCCTCTCCATAGCTTAGCAGAACAGGCTTGTGAAGCTGATGGGATGGTAGTTTCTGGGGTTGGTGGAGGCACCTCCTTTGTGAAGTGGGTCCACCATTGCTGTATGCCACTCCTTGGGAACATATCCTGAGGTGAGGCTAAGATTAAACAGCTGCCCTAACTGCGGGTGCAATTACTCATTGAGTTCATGGAGCACACAACTGGGGACACCATCTGGTCCCATGGATAAAGTGTTTTCTGCCTTGGATTGAGCAGTTCCCACCCCAGCAGTGGAGATGTTTGGGGGCTACAATCCTCTGGTGTACATACCCCCAGTTGGGGGAGGAAATCTGCACTGAACCTGTCAGCCAGTATGTTGCCAATGTCTGTAGGTGCAGTGATATCAACATCATTCTGAACTAAGTCTGAGCATATCTGGGAGTTTCCTCCCAGGTTTCAAACATAGGTAAAAAGGCCTCATGATTGTCCCTGGAGTCCTGAGTGGGTTTACTCTCAAAACATGCCTCGGATGATTGTATGGGGAACCCAGTGTTTTACTCACACTGAGCAGGGTGTCTTCCCCTCACGGATTACGCTCTATCTTGTAGTAGCTCCTTCCTTGTGTTGTACAGCTTGTTTATGGCTAGGGTCCACCAGACTGGATGCTTGCCTGTGGTACAAAGAGTCATTATTATTTGGGATTGCCTGAACCATGCAGTCCTGGAGGTACTGGTAGAAGGCATTTCTAAGTGATACAGTGGCTTGGGTAATGGTGTCCGCTGGCCTGGGGGCCTTAAAAGAGACCACACCAGTCCTCAGAAATGTGAAGTCGGCATTTGAGAAGGTCTTCACCGTTTCTTTTCCCATCTGGGGTGTGGGTGGGATGTGGACTCCCACTGAGAGTAGTCCATGATCTGATCTCACCAATGATGGGTATACGTCTGCTGTTGAACAGTGTGACCCCATGTTCGTGATGATGTGTTCTAGTATGTTGCCTCCACTTGAGGGGATTGGGACCAGTTGTTCCATGGCATTTCAGTGTATGAACTCTTGGAACCTTTGTGTTAGAGTGTTGTGGCATGATTAGTGATCCCAGTCTATATGTGGATAGTTGGAATCACCCAGTAGGATGGTGTTTGGAGATACATTTATCCCCTTCAGTGTTTGCAGGATAGCTGTGTGAGGTACCTGAGTTTGAGCGGGTGGCATGTAACATGCTACAAACTGCAGAGCAGTCTTGCCTACGGTCACTGGCACCTGGATGGTCTCCGATGCATCGTGTGTTGCCACCAACCATGAGGTGAGGGTGTCCTTGATGAATATGGACACCCACCATCCTTCTTGGTGTTGTCGAGATGCTGGTGCCGGAATGCATGATATGAGGTAACACCCGATAGTGCCGGGGTGCTGTCAGAAGCTGTGAACCAGGTTTCAGGCACAGCACAGACATCAATGTGCTACATACTGAGAAGGGCATAGAGTGTATGCAGCTTGAGGTTGAAACCTTGGGCATTGAGCAGCATTAGCCTTAGTGTCTTTCCTTTACTGTGTTCTAGGGTGGTAGGTGTAGAATCTGAATCTTGCATAAAAAAGGCACAATGGGGGTGGCAAGAGCATCATCTGAAATCTGGAAGCCCAGGGGTGACAGGTGCAAGCCGTCCCTTGCAAATCACCGTGGCCTGTCCAGCATGTCATCCCAGGCAGACAGACATTGGACCCCCTTAGAATGACACCATAGTCTAAGCAAAATACTACAGCTGATCATCTTGTCTCTGTTTATGTGGCATCATACTTGGTGAAGGTAGGATACTGCCGAAGGTCAGGGTCATACCTGCCTGGCCTACATAATCAGAGGGATCCTCTATGTCTCTTTCCATGTAGTCCAGGGAGGTACATCTCAGGTCATTCACACCAGCATGGATTATGACTGGGTCAGACCTGTACTTGCAGTTTAGTGACCTGAGTGCTTGCATTATGTGGTGGATTCCAGTGCCCAATAGGCAGCTTACTGTGACCTCCTCTGTACCTGATCTGGTGAGTGGGACATCAGTGTGTCTGACTATGGAGTCACCTATGACAAGTGTGTCTGGCATTGTGTTTGGCCTTAAGGGCTGTGACTGTTTGGCACACCGACTCTGTGGTCAATGTGTTGCATGTGCTGTGCCCTGTGGAGGCAGTTGTGTGAGTGTCTGCTGTGGTGGCCACCGCCATTCTGGTAGACTTCTGATCAGAGCCTCCGAGAGTGTCTCTGTGTGTCTATGTGTATGATCTTAAGTTGTGACAGTGCCATGTGAGACTGGATTAAAGATGTGTGTGTGTGGTTACCTTCACCCTCTCTCTGGTCTTGCTAGTCCTATGTTGAGAGAGCTCAGCCTCCACTTTGGCTATATAGTTGCATCTCTCACATGTATGTGTGTTTTATGGCAGAAGGAGAGGGTTGTCAGTGTACATGAGGCAACTGTAACAGTGCCTCAATATTCCCAGGTTCACCAGCTGAGCAGGAGAGGACACTAGCAACTGATCCCTAGACATGCTAGAAGGAATAGACAAAACAATGTTGGAATACAGGGAGATATCAAGCCCCCCAAGCCACATCATACTGTTTGATTGACAATAGCTACACATACACCGGTGTTTCATAGTGTCATAGTGTACTACTAGGCTATCTGCCCTAGTGCATGTATAAGCCTAGCCATAGTGATGTGGCTATTGCCACCCCTTATAGTGGTAATAAGTGTACAGAATAGATTCTGAATATTGTGCCTCTGACTTAGTAGTGACACATTATGACCCCTTTATGTAATTGAATAACATGACTGTGTCTCTGTCTAGTCTGTGCCTCCGTCTCATATGCAGTTGTCCAGATGTCTCCTGAAGAGAGTCAGTGAGGGACTCTGTCAAACATGAACTGGGATACTCTGCTAGAGTGTGAGATGCCTCTGAGTTATGAGTCTGTCCCTCCAGCATGTCCTATACATGTATGTGCTGAGGTTCAAATACTCAGCTCTCATGGCTCTGGTGGATTTGGATTGCTTGCAGTGGAGCATGTCCACCAAATCCTGATTGGACATGGTCTTGTATGTCAGGCATAGGTCACCTGTAAGTATGCGGTATGACACTGAACAAAGCTGGACTTCCTCTATTCTGGAAGCATATGACATGTGTTGAAGAACCCTGATCTTCATGGTAGGTACTTTTCGGTGCAAAGGTGCAAAGGCAGGATCTGCCCTGTACAAAGCTGAACTAGGTGGGAACAAGGGTCTGTAGGTCAGTAATGTGTCTGTGTAAGAGCTCCATGACTCCTCCCATATCTTTGCAGACAAGGCTGGTTAAGCCTGTGTGGTGGTAGTTGCCATGGTCTGTGGAGGCATCTCCCTTGTGTAGTGGGACCACTGTTGCCGTATGCCAGTGTTCAGGTACATATCCTGTAGCAAGACTAAGGTTAAATAGCAGTTGTATATATGGGTCCAGCCCCTTCTGGAGTTCACATAGCATGCAACTGGAGATACCAGCAGGTCCCATGGATGCTGTGTACTTGTCTTTGCTGAGTGTGGCTCTCACATGGACATCCAAGATGACAGTGAGGTTACATACAGCAGTGATAACTATCTTGTTTTGGGGGTGAGGGAGGGGGTAAATTGCACTGAAGCTGTCCGCCGGAATGTTGCCAATATCTGTCAGGTCACTGGAATATATGTTGTTGTGTACCAACTCTGAGCATATCCGAGGGTTCACAACCAGGTGTCTGACATAACTGAAGAAAGCAGTGTGGTTACCTTCATTGTCTTTGGTGATTTATGTCCCCAAGTTGACCTTGCATGTCTTTATGAGATAATGTAGCTTTCTACTAGTGCTGATCACAGCTGTCTTCCCTTTTGGAGATGTAGCTCTGTCTTGCATTAGTAACCCTCATCTGTCATACAGTTTGTTTATGGCTGGGGTCCACCAGACAGGACACTTTCCCTTTGTGGAGAGGGTCCTGTTTTCAGTTGTGATTGTATGGTCCATGCTGTCTGACATCTAGCTAAGGGGAGGTCATTCTGGTTCTGCAGTTATCTTTCATCAGCATTAGAAATGACCACAACAGCCCCTGTGGGGTGTACCTCATGCACACACATCCAGCACCTGTAAAGTCCACAACAGTACCTCACCAGGAGTATGACAGAGCTGGAACACATGTAATGTGTAGTCTGATTAAACAGAGTGCAGCTCCACACACTGCCATGCTGTCCACCCAGATGCAAGCTGTGCCTGATGTAGAAAGCCATGTCCAAGCTGGAATCAATGCGCATGCTGCATCTTGTACAATCTGAATGGCAGGGAGCTATGCACATGAGGGACCTGAACCCCAGCACTGACATATATAGGGCAGGCTGTACTGCATTATCCAAAACACAGAAGCCACCCCCACACATGAGTAAACTACCAGTACAGGTTGTCCATAGAGACACTGGTTGAGTCCCCTCAACAGGAATCCTAATGAGTGGATGGGAGATGGGAGGGTTACCCTGGGTATCAATGTTATTTCACAGGTAGACAGAGGCACAGTATACTAAACAAGACATATGACATGTCAAACTACGCTTACAATGTGTTGATGGACAAACACATTCTCCGACTAGCATTAGGTCAAGATACCTCTTGAACACAGCCAGCAAGGTGCTCTGCCTCAAATGGACCAGGATTGTATTCCACAGCATAGGGAGTCTCCGAGTGATAACTCCATCCCTCCAACATGTCCAACATACATCCCTGCTAAGGTGTAAGTCACCTGCACTAGTGGTTCAGGTGGATCTTCTGAGTCTGAGGTGGAGCATGTCCATTAATCTCTGTTTGGACATGGCCTCGCATGTCAGGCACATGTCATCTCTAAGCAGACGGTATGTGAGTGAATAGAGTGTGAGTGTCTTCAATCTGGCAGCATATGACAGCTGTTGGGGTTCCTTGATCCTTTAGGTGGGGGAAGTCAGGGTGTCTCCAATTGCTGCAGATGTTGGGTGAGATACAGCCAGAATAGGGCATTCGACGTGATCACCGGTCTGATAAGTGAAGAGTACAGGGGAACAATGACCCACTAGATCTGGATGTGAATCCCATCCTGATCAGGTGGGCAATGTAGAAGGTCTTCCTAGCCACTTTAGCAATGTGAGTCTCAGAAGAATGGCGACTGTCAACCTGGGTCCCCAGGTCCATGATAACCTCCTCTGTGCTTAGAGGATTGCCACCTATATGGTAGCTTGGGGTCACCTTGCTTTTCCTGAAGGGTATGTCTACACATGTTGTGCACGTTGACTTCAGGCCATGGCCCTGGCACCAGCTATCAGTTACTGTGAGTCCCTTCTGAAGGATATCTGTGTGTGATGCACTGTCCACTATGGTGCCCAGTGTGCAGTCATCTGCTAACATTGTCATCCAAAGTTCTCCCATGTTGGCCTGCACTTCTGGGAAGTACATGACAAACAATGGGGGCCAAGGACTGAGCCCTGTGTGACACCACCTGTGACCAGCCTGGAGTCTAACATAGTGCCAGCAACTCTAACCCTGTGGGTCCCGTCCTTAAGCCAGTTTGCAACCCATCTTGTGACATATGGGTTTACATTTCAGTTGTCAGGGTTTTCCACAATACCTGAGTGGGGTATTGTGTTGAAAGTGTTTGCAAGGCCAAGGTAGGCTGTATGGACTGCCTTTCCCCAACAATGGCCTAAGTGACCAATTTGAAGATGTCAACCCAGTACAAAAGGCATGATCTGCCCCTGACCAAGCCAAAATGGGATGGGTACAATGTCTGCATGTCCCTTATATCTTTGTTTATGAGCTCAATTATGATCCTCTCCATAGATTTGCAGACTACACTTGTTAAGCTTATGGGGCAGCAATTAACAGGGTCTGTAGAGGCACTGCCTTTGTGCAGATGTGCACAACTGGACCCTAACCAGGCTGTTGTGCACACTATGGAAATGTAAAGCAGTGATAGGACTAAAGCCCAGGATACTGACCACCACAGTGAAAGTACTGAAACACTACACTAGACAGTGCTTCAGTGTTAGGTCAGTATGAACGGATGTTGACAATTGTGTGCAAAGTATCCCATGCAAAACCTGCAGGCACAGTATACTCCCTGTTTTGTTCACACAAAAAGCATATGGACAGTAACTACACAACATGGCACAGAACACACAACCATAAACTGGAGGTATTTGTTGAAGGTCACACTCATCCACAAATGTGATGGGCTGCAGAGTTCAACATATGTAAAGCCCACACTGGGCATGCTCACACACTTAGATAAATGAGACATCCTTCACACAACATGCCACGGGAAGGCTGAACTGGGCATGCTCACACACTTGGTCCAAATGTTACCCCTAGCAAATGTGAAAACACACCAGAGGATGCTCATCCCCCTTTCTAGACACTGATCATGTAAGCACCCTATAAGTATATTGGAGAAAAGGATTCTCTCAGTAATCTGAATAGCACGCCGTGCTAATGCGTCTGTCTGTAGTGTCATAACATAGTTAGGTAGGGGTTTGAATCCAGCAGGTGGTAAGTGTGTGTGAAGGGGGGGTAAGTGTGTGTGTAAGTGTGTATGAAAGAAACATCCCTTTTGGCAACTGGGAAAACACACCAGAGGATGATCATTCCACTTTCTAGACTCTGATGATGTCAGCACCCTATAAGTATATTGGAGAAAAGGATTCGCTCAGTAATCCAAATAGCGCGCCGTGCTAATGCGTCTGTCTGTAGTGTCTTAGCATAGTTAGGTAGGGGTTTGAATCCAGCAGGTGGCAAGTGTGTGTGAAGGGGAGTGTGCATAAAAGGAACATCCCTTTTGGCAACTGGGAAAACACACCAGAGGATGATCATTCCACTTTCTAGACTCTGATGATGTCAGCACCCTATAAGTATATTGGAGAAAAGGATTCTCTCAGTAATCCGAATAGCGCGCCGTGCTAATGTGTCCGTCTGTAGTGTCATAACATAGTTAGGTAGGGGTTTGAATCCAGCAGGTGGCAAGTGTGTGTGAAGGGGGTAAGTGTGTATGAAAGAAACATCCCTTTTGGCAACTGGGAAAACACACCAGAGGATGATCATTCCACTTTCTAGACTCTGATGATGTCAGCACCCTATAAGTATATCAGGGGAAAAGAAATCCCCCAGTAATGCGAATAGCGTGCTGTGCTAATGCGTCCGTCTCTAGTGTCACAGCATAGTTAGGTAGGGGGTTGAATCCAGCAGGTGGCAAATGTGTGTGAAGGGGGGTAAGTATGTATGATTGATATATCCCCTTTGGCAACTGGGAAAACACACTACAGGATGCACATACCCCTTTCTAAACGATATCACAATTATGTATGGCTTTTGATTACAGACATGCCATGTGTGTTGTGCACACACAGAATGCCCATGTGTGTGGGTTGTCCCTCACAATAATGCATGACATTGATTACACCGGTTATGGCAATGAACACATGATGTATGTGTGTGCCAAATACACATTTGTACCTGTGACTTTCAATAGTTACCATGTGTGATGCCTGCCACATGTGAATACATGGTATTTGCACAGGGTAACATTATGACTGTGGTCTTCTGTGCAGATGCTGCATGTGGGATGTGTATATACAGTGTGAGATGTAGATGCTATCAGCCTAGTAGTGAGGGATGCACACCTGGTCTGGGGCATAAAGTCTACATGTTGTTAATGTACAGGAGCTGCATGTTCTCACCTGTTGTGGGAGTGGTAAGACAGTATTCCATAGCAATGCAGTGACTGCATGCTAAGAACCATTCAGCTAGGGTGTTGTAGCTACACTTATTCATTAGCATTCAGTAATTTGTTGGAATCCCTGGTGAGGGTCTGATGCCAACCAAGGTCAGGGGTCTACCAGCCTGTGTCACTTGCTCAGTGATCCCTTCCATGTTCCCTATCATGTATCCCAGTGAGCGACATCCCACATCAGCTGTGGTGGCATGGACAATGACTGAGTCATATGTGTCCATGCATCTGACTGACTTGTATGTTGTTGTTACAGTTTGGCCATGTGTTTCCATCTCATACATGTGATGTACATCAATGGGTAGGGGATAGGGTTGACTGTGTACATGTGGCAGCTGTGACATTACTACATGACACACATATTCCACAACTGTACCATAGAGGTGACTGACAACTGACCTTTGCACATGCTACGGAGTATTGAGATTACATTGGTGATTGACAGCACATAGGGCCAATGGTGAAAAAGAGACATAGGTCCATAGGTTCGTACAGGGATATCTGCCCAGGGCATGTATCCACCTAGCCAGAATGTGCGAGCCTTTCAACATGCATTGTGAATCTGTCTTGCTATGCCCTTTTCCAAGGTTAGTATACTGTGCCTCTTTCTCACAGTGACACATAAGTGATACCCAGGGTAACCCTACAATGTCACATCCAGTCATTAATATCGCTCTTGAAGATAGTCACTGAGTCAGTCCGCCTAACCTCTATTGGGATAATAATCAGGAATGAAGGGAGCCTCTGAGTTGTGAATGTGCCCCTCCACCATGTCCTATGTATATCACTCCTGAGGTTCAAGTATTTCCAGCGTGTATCCTGGTGGGATCTGGATATTCTGAGATGCAGCATGGCCATTACGTGAGGGTATGACCTGGCCTTCTATGTCAGGCACAGATTGCCTATGAAGAGGCAGTATGTCACTGAGTAGAGCTGCTGCTACTTTAACCAGTCAGTATGTGGCATCTGTTTGAGCACTTTGATCCCCTTGTCGAGGTACATATGTGGTAGCCCCAGTTGCTGCAGGTGCCTGGTAAGGTGCATGCCGACAGGTTCATCATAGTCAATTATGGGCATGATGAGGGATGAGTAAAGGGGCACAATGTCCTCCCCTGGCCTACATGTGGATCCCATGATGATGTGGCTCATATAACATGCTTACCTAACCACTTTGTCCATGTTGTTGTCAAATGGTAGAATGCTATCAACCTGCGTACCCCAAGGTCCATAATTCCTTGGTCTGCACTTACTGGATTAACACATATGTGGTACATTGTGGTCACTTAGTGTTTGACAAAGGGGATGACTATACTCTTTCTGTCATTCACGTTGAGGCCATGGCTGTGGCACAAGTCGTGTGTTTGCAAGAGTCCCATTTGGAGGATGCATGTGTTAGCTGTTGAGTTGATTATGGTGTTCGGTCTGCAGTCACCTGCGACTTGCTGAGCCACAGTACTTCCATGTTGGCCTGTACCTATGACAACTATATAATGAACATGACAGCTCCTAGGGCTGTGCTTTGTGGGACACCACTTGTACCAGGTTGGAGGCTGACATGGCTCCAGCAATTCTACCATGTGTGTTCTGCCCTTGAGCCACTGTGCAATACCCATAGTGACATAGGGGTTAATATGTACACTGGTGAGCTTCCCTAGAATGCACAAGTGGGGTATTGTATCCAAGGCTTATGCAAGGTCCAGGTAGGCTGTGTGGACCTCCTACCCCTTGACAGTGGCCTTGGTGACTGTTTCAAACAAAGCAAACAGGTTTGATAGGCAGGATTTTCCATTGACAAAGCCAAACTGTGTATGGTGACATGTCTGTAGGTCCACAATATCTAGATATGTGAGGTTCATGATGATCCTTGCCATAGCTTTGCAGACAAAGCTAGTCAGACATATGGGGCGAGTAGTGTCCAGTATCCGTGACGGCACCACCTGCATGTTGAGGAACCACTGTTGCTGTATGCCACTCTCTGGCCACATATCGTGTATTAAGGCTGGGATTGAACAGTGGTGTTATGTCTGGGTGTAGCTCTTCTTGTGGTTCATGTAGGACACAGCCTGGGGCACTGTCTGGTCCCATTGATGCAGTGTTTATTGCTTTGGGAAGGACATCTCTTACCTGAGCATCTGTGATGTCAGGGGGGGAAGCACTGTGCTGCGAGACATATGTTCCCTTTTGGTGTGGTGGGGAGAGAAGGCAGCATTGAACCTGTCCACTAGGATGATGGCAATGTCTGTGTGTTTTATATTTTGTGTGACATATTGTATTACCTCTGAGCATATCTGGGTAGTACCACCCAGGTTACTAACATAACTACAGGCAGCCTTGTGATTATCCTCAGTGGCTTGTGGAATCCCCTCTCAAAGATGGCCTTAGACAATCATATGGGTGCCTGTAGTTGTCTTCCAATACTCATCAGTGGTGCCTTCACATTTTGGGAGGTTGTTGTATCATGTAGTGGCGTCATCATTCTATTGTATAGTGTGTTTATGGCTGGTGTCCGGCGCCCAGGACATCTGCCTTTGGAGAATTGGGTCATGCTTTCATATGTGGCTTCATGATCCATGCATTCCTGAATGTGTCCACAGAATGCCTCTATACAGGTATCTGCAGTCTGGTCCATATTTTCAACAGGCCTTGGGCCTTTGAAGGTTTCCACATCATTTATGAGGGGTGTGCACTTGCTTGACATGAGCTGTTGACAGGCGTGCGCCCTCCAGACAGAGCAAGGGAGGGTCACAGTCAGCTACCTGTTGGGACGTACCTCCCTGGACCACATGGAAAGAGACACAGAGGAGCTCTTACAGCACCCTCTCAAACTCAGGTCTCCCACACAGCCTTCATGCTGACACAGGAGAGTTTAGATTACTCTGCAAACACCATCATACTGGATGATGCCAGCTACCCAAACATAGACTGTGAACATTACACAAGCCACAATACCCAAGCTCTAAGGTTCCCATTGATCAGACATTCTTTGGCTATGGAACAGGTAACCAACCTTCCCACAAGAGGGGCAGATATACTAGAGCTGATCTTTACAAACATGAGTACAAACTGCTCACCACTGGGAGTATATCCCTCATTGTTGCAATCAAACCATATACTAATCACACTGGAGTTCTGGATCCCCCACATATGCAAACCTCCAACACATCGATGTGTGTTTGTGGGAAATGTCCCTATTAGCAACCGTGACAGTATCGTACAGGATGCAGATCCCCCTTTTGAAACACTGATGATGTCAGGACTGTATAACTACATCACCTGTAGTAAAGTCCTCCAGTAATTTGCATAGCGCGCTCTGCTAATGCGTTTTTCTTCAGTGTCATAACGTAGTTAGGTAGGGGTTTGAATCCTGCAAAGGGAATGTATGTGTGGTTTATGTGTGTGCACTATGCTGGGAGGGTTAACTGCCTTTTGCCAACTGGGAGAACACACTACAGGGTGCACATCCCTCCTCTTACACACAGATGATGTCAGCACCCTCTAAGTACAGCATTAGTAAAGATTTCTCCAACTACTGCAAATAGCACACTCTGCTAATGTGTCTGTTTCTACTGTCATTGCACAGTTAGGTATGGGTTTGAATCTTGCAAATGGAAAGTATGTGTTTTACTGTTGGTGGGGTTAGTGTGTGTGCACAATGATGGGGTGGGATGTGGCTTTTGCCACATGGGTCTATGCACTGCAGGGTGGTCATTACCCTTAACAAGCAGTGATGTTGATAGCACCCTATACAAACAAAACTACAAAACAGAAGGTGGTGGTACTGATAACACATGCAAGGTAACACTTCTTCAAGTAATGTCCACAAAACGGAGTAGGATAATCAAACAATTCTTTTATTCTATACAGACAACATGACAACAGACAACTAACTGCCAGTACTCAGTATAGTGTTACATGCTACTGTAACACGCACATGTACCCAAATATACCTAGATAGTGTTCTGAAGCCTGAATGTGGCAAGTGTGTGGATGTGGGATGTGTCTGTGTGTGCATTTCTGTATGGGAAACATGTTTGCTGTGGCAATCAGGGTACTACAGTACCTGATGCACATTACATCTTCCAACTGATGAGGTTGCCTGCACCCTGTGAGTACAGGTAGAGAAGGGGATGCCAGTAGTAAACAACATAGTGCACTTCTGAAATGTGTACCTGTCATGTATCAACAGCTACTCATGTAGGGTGATAAATAATGGGAATGGCAGGTGAGCATGTGCATGTGTGTGGGTAGCAGGGTGTGTATAAATGCATGTGTGACAGAACAGATACATGTAGCTGAATCTACATAACAGCACAAGATATGCATTGCCATAGTCAATGTTAGCATGTGATGGTGTGCAGCTGGTACACTTTGTTAAGTAGTATGGGTGCAGATAACAATTGAGGACATTCATACAGTTACTGCAGCAAGACTGCTGGGATATACACACATTTATACTGCAACAGTCAACAGTTACCAACATGTTACTACTTATACACATCTATGTAGTCACCCTGTGCATCAGCAACGTGTTTACCTTTACCTGCACCGATGTTGTAGTATGCAGGAGGTGGCACAGTGTCATCATATGCACAGGGTGTGGGTTAGGTATGCCCAAGCCGGCCACTGGTAACACCAATTGACATGTGTGTGTATGTGTGTTTGTGAGGGGCAGCAGTACAGGGTGGACCGTTGTTGGTGCAGTGTGTGTGTGTATGTGTTTGCCCTAGGTGTTAGGTGTCTGCATGTGTGTAAGCACGCACACAGTCCCACATAATGGCTGCCATGTACAGGGTTTTGTGGACAGCCACAGACTGCACCTGTCAGGTCATCCAGATCAGTGTCTGTGGGCACGGACACGGTACCTGTGCCTGGCAGGGGTGCTACGGGCCGTATCTGGTACTAACCCAGACTGGGTACTGTCATCAGAAGCAGGGGTGTGTTGACTGGACACAGTTCCCTGTTGGGACTGTCCAGAGCCACGTGCACGTGGTCTCCTGGGGCGTCTGGATGACAGCACAGACCCAGCATTGCTGGGGCTGGTGCTGGCACTTGAGGCGCGCGAGTGGGCCAGTTGTCGTCCGCGGCCACTGCCAGCTGGTGCTCTTGCTGGCATACGGCCACGTCGACGTCACAAACGCACACCTTCGCCCTGGCCCATGGACATCTGGTTGTGGAGCAGCTGTTCTATGCCCCCACAACGTCTGTCAACGACATCTGTGAAGTTACGGATAGCATTCGCAACATCATGCATGCCGTCTGTCATGGCTATGCGACATGCTCTCAGCTCCCTCAGACCCTGTCTGGTGTACCTTTCCATACGTGCCTGTGCCTGCATGACAGTTCTACCCCCACATGACAGTTCCACCCCCACCTGAAATAAAAAAGACCACAGTAAAGAACTTCTCGAAAGCCAACTTCACACTTCTAAAGACTAGTGTGGTCTCCTTTAAGGCCCCCGAGCCGGTGGAAAACAGTACTCAAGCCGCTGAATCACTTACAAATGCCTTCTACCAGCACCTGCAGGACTGCATGGATAAGGCAATCCCAAGCAAAACAAAGACTCTTTGTACCAAAGGCAAGCGTCCAGTCTGGTGGACCCCAGCCATAAACAAACTCTACAACAAAAGGAGGAAGCTACTACAAGATAGAGCAAAATCCTTAAAAGGTAAGACACCCTTGATCACTATAAGTAAAAAACTAAGAGCTCTCATAAAATCATCCAAAGCAAATTTCGAGAGAAAAATAGCTAAGGACTCAAAAGACAATCATAAGGCCTTCTTTAGCTATGTTAGAAACCTGGGAGGAAACTCCCAGATATGCTCAGAACTAGTTCAAAATGATGTGAAGATTACTGATCCTACAGACATTGCCAACATACTGGCTGACAGGTTCAGTGCAAACTTCTGCCCTCCCCAAAAGGAGAGATATCTATACCAAACGATTGCAGCCCCCAAACATCTCCAACGCCCAAGTGAGAACTGCTCTCTCCAAAGCAAAAAACACAGCATCCATGGGACCTGATGGTGTCCCCGGCTGTGTGCTCCACGAACTCAATGAGGAATTAAACCCACAACTAGGACAGCTGTTTAATCAAAGTCTTACCTCTGGATACATTACCCAGGAGTGGCGCACTGCAACTGTGGTCCCACTTCACAAAGGCGGTGCCTCCACCGACCCTGGAAATTACCGGCCCATTAGCTTGACAAGCCTTATCTGCAAAGCCATGGAGAGGATCATAATGGACCTCATAAATAAAGACATAGGGAATTTGCAGACTTTGGATCCAACCCAGTTTGGCTTTGTCAAAGGCAGATCATGCCTTTTAAACTTGGTTGACTTTTTGAAACAGTCACCAAAGCCATTGATGAGGGAAAGGCAGTCCATACAGCCTACCTCGATCTGGCGAAGGCCTTGATACAATACCCCACTCGGGTATCATTGAAAAACTCATCAGCTTAAATGTTAACCCATACATCACAAGATGGGTTGCAAACTGGCTGAGTGACAGAACCCACAGGGTCAGAGTTGCTGGCGCCATGTCAGACTCAAAGCCTGTCACAAGTGGTGTCCCACAGGGCTCAGTCCTGGGCCCACTCTTGTTTGGCATCTACTTTTCCGAAGTACAAGCAAACACAGGAGGGTTATGGCTGACAAAGTTTGCAGATGACTGCAAACTGGGCGCCATAGTAGAAAACACATCCGACACAGATATCCTTCAGAAGGGTCTCACAGAAATGGATAACTGGTGCCAGAGCCACGGCCTAAAGTTAAATGCAAAAAAATGCATAGTTATACCCTTCGGGAAAAACAAGGTTACCCCTAGCTACCAAATAGGTGGCAATAAACTGAGCACAGAAGAAGTTATCAGGGACCTGGGGACCCAGGTTGATATTAGTCTGTCATTCGACACCCATGTAGCTAAAGTAGTTAGGAAGACCTTCTACATTGCCCACCTTATCATGAAGGGATTCTCATCTAGATCAAGGGAGGTCATAGTCTCCCTTTACTCATCACTCATCAGACCAATGATTGAGTACAATGCCCCATTCAGAATGTATCTGACCCGACACTTGCAGCAGCTGGAGAGGCCACAAAAGTTCCTCACCAAAAGGAAAAAGGGTCTCAAAAATCTGTCCTATGCTGCCCGACTGAAAGAACTCCAGCTCTATTCAGTCACTTACCGCTTGCTCAGAGGTGACCTTTGCCTAACATACAAGGCCATGTCAAACCCAGATTTGATGAATATGCTTCACCTCAAAAAATCTAGATCCATCAGAGCCACAAGGGCGGGAGACTTAAACCTCAACACGGCTATTAATAGAACGTGCTGGAGGGATAGATTCATCACCCAAAGACTCCCTATGCTGTGGAACAAAATCCCAGTATATGTGAGGCAGAGCACCTCGCTGGCCTTGTTCAAGAGAAATCTTGACCAATGGATGGGAGATCGCAGATATACCCCAGGGATTACCTCAGTGTCACTGCTCGACAGAGGCACAGCAAAATAATGGGTATAGTTCCCCATACTAAAGGGGTGGCGTAAGCCACAAAACGATGGGCTAGGCTTGTAAATGCCCTCGGGCAGATAGCCTAGTATGAACCTATGAACCTATGAACCTATAAACATAGTGGAGGTTGACATACCTCCTTGGGCACGTCGGCCAGAGGCAGTACGGCCACGGATGCCCCCACGAGAACCCATGGGCGACTGTCTGCGTGGTACCATTGGAGGCCTCTGCACATGGCTGCCTTGTGAGGATGCATGTACCGCAGGTACCACATTACCCTGATCTATGCCCACTGCTGACTGTCCATCACCTAGGGACAATGGTGACAAAGGATGTAACGGCAGGATGACTGTGCGCATTGACGGGGTTGAAAGCTGTGTACTGTCAATTGGCTGACCAATGGCGGACCCAGACACACCTTCCTGCACCATTACAGACATTTCATCATCATCAGTACCTGGGGCACAAGATTCAGGTTCCCTGCTGCAGGTCACCAGAGCAGCACCAGAACCTACGGGAGGAAAACATGGAACACAGATTACAGTCTCAATACATATTTGAAAGAGATGCACTTCAATACTATTGCACACATTCAGAAATGGACACATGCACTCATGGACACTAACACACATGCACACTTGGGCACAGGCACACTTGCACACATGCACACCCCACAATAAACACACACATCAGTACCGTGTTACACTACTCAATTTACTACCTGTCAATTACAGTTATTGTGAACACAGTCACTAGCATGTCTACTACAGAGTTACACTACTCTTCCTAGTTTTATAAATTGTTTTACAGATAATGTTAAAAAGACTCACCAGCATGTATGGCCTGCCTCATTGCTAGATGGGAGGGACCTGGAAGTGTGAAGAGAGTAATGTCAGTGGGCACGTGTGTGCCATTCGTTTTGCACATGATACAGTACAGTAGTACACTAGTTCCCTTATACACATCAGCTGCACATCATGTCTGTATATATATCATGATGACAGATACATACCACATGCACACCTTATGCGTGCATGAAGTAACAGCGTACAGAACAGTCATATGTACATACCAGGAGTTAACTCTAATCTCACCCTTACCTCTCTTCAAACGTCAACTCAAACTGTACTTCCAAAACCACTGGCTTTGTTCTTCTTGGAGTCCAGGCTAACGTCCCTCTCCCTACCCTCTCTTCACCTTTAACCCCTCATTGTGCATAGAAACTAGCTTCTACCCTGTTTCTTTCACCTTGATGTCCTTCTATGCTCTGACCTACTTCTCCCATCCCTCCCACCTCCTCTTGACTGTCTTCCTTCTTTTCCTCACTTCCCTTCTTGACTCCTGCCTCTTCCATATCATTGTATCTGTCATACTCCTTCTATTTCTCTACCCTTCTGAGCCCTAACTATTATGTATATGGCTTTTGCCTTATTGCATAACCATTATGCTTTAGGTAGGATTGCTTTGAAACCAACGGTACATTGTGTATGACTCTAAACTGTTTGACTTCCTTACATGTATGTTGATTTAATTAACAGGCTGGTGTACAATTCTATTATGTTGGCTGTCTGCATTGACAACTTGTCTGTCTGCCTTTATTACGTTATGTGTGGAGCTTTTCTCCACAGGCCTCTACTGAAAATGAACTTATATCCAGCTAGACTATCTGGGTCAACAAATGTAAAAGTAATAACAATAAATGAATATGGCATCTTACCTGCTGTCTTGCTGCTGTGTGGATCCAACCTCCATCAGGATGCATGCTTGTTGCTGTTGTTCTGGGGCTGGATCCACAACACTTAGCAGTAGCCCCTCCTGTCTGGTGAGGGGGGGATGTGTGGCCACCCCCCCCCCCACCTGTGGCAACCTGTTGCCTGCGGATATCTGCAGCACGCTGGCGGACATTTCTTATCAAATCACTGCAGTGATGTCTCACCTGCTCATATGTCCTATCATGCATGCCAACATCATTTATCCTGCTAACAAGGTTTTGCCACAGTGCAGACCTCTCCTGCTGATTCTGGGTGGTGCGTGAGAACAGGATGGCATAGTCACGCACCAGGCTCTGGTGGATCACGTCATCCTCTGCAGCAGAGTAGGCAGGATTCCTTTTTGGTGCCATGTCTATCTGGAAAGGTACACAAACAGGTTATCAGCATAGTATCTCAACAATACATGGTACACATTCTATACAGGGAGTGTTAACTTCTACTTATTACTGATTGGTTAAAACCTGATTACAGTGTAGCTATCATTCTATGTCATTTGTACTAAGTACTTGGCCTTCAGACCAGTTGTTTTACATTAGGGAGGTTGGTGGCAAGCACTGTGGTGGCAGGACACATATCTTTCATCCATTGAAGTTGGGAACTGCTGATTGTGGGCCCAGTGTACAAGTGTATTACTTCTGGTATGGGCAGTTGGCCTTCAGGCCAGTTATTTAACATTAACGAGGTTTGTGGTCTGCACTCATGTGTGACAATAGGCTGTACTCTGACATTCATAGCTGGGGACATCTGGTTTCAGGTTTATAGTGCCTGCATATCTGAGCTGTATCTTACTGACATTGCTACACCTTGTTTGTTGTAGCAAACACTACATCCAGGCCTCCTGGATCTACCTTTGTTTATATGCTTGTTATCTGTTAGCTTGTTATTTCACTGGTATGCTACTTCCACATAGTACACATCTTCTCAACACATCTGTGACTCACTACTGTTATCTGCATTGCTTACTGTACGTACTTCCATGTTACACATGACAGCAAGTGACTGCTTGTCATTGTTGCATTTACTTCATTGTGACACATTGCACTTAGGTTACCTGGCATTTGCTCACTGACACTTTTATATCAGTCAGCAGTTGTAGGTAATGTCAGTACACCTTCACTCCCCACTGGACCTTGTTTTCAATCATTAGTGATTACAGAGTTCACAATAGTATTCTAGCATGTCCAGAGGTCAGTTGTCAGTTCCCTCCCCAGTCCAGCTGGTGAGTGTGGTACTCCAGAGACAATGTTAGAACAGATGCATGTACACAGACAACACCCTCCTCCTAACAACAAATTCAAACTCATGTGAGTGATGCAACCATATACCAGACTGGAGGCTAGGCTCTGTCTACTCAATACTGCCATAACCAGTCACGTGGCAAAAGGGATCACTCACTACACTTCCAGTCTCACGTAGACCTACCACAACAGCGGACCTAACACATGATCACACATGATCATACTTGTAGGCTCAGACCACAGCTCTGCCTATGCAGCAGAGACCTCCTAAGCAGACATCCAGGCAACCACTACCACATAAACGAACATGTGCAACACATATCACACAAAGCCAATGTGCTGAACACTCACAGCCATTAACAGTTAACAACACACCTCATACACCTGTACTAGGTGCCTCTATCATCAGGCACACTCACATCACGTTCACCAGGCTTAACGAGGTGAGGGTCACGGTGTGCAGGCTGTCAGGCACTATGACCTGCCACATAACACAAACACTCAGGTAACCCCAAGGCAGGTACAGGTATGACTCAGTCAATGTCCATGCTGCTGTGAATGGCCTGACACATTCCTCCCTGGACTACATGACATGAGACATTACAGAGCTCTCTGAGCATGTAGCCCGAGACAGTTTGACCCTGACCTTGAGTAGCATCCTACCCTCACCTAGAATGATGCCACAATATCAAGGCACGATGATCCCTTCCAACAATTGACTGACATACTGGTGTCATTCACAGGTGTGCCAATGCCTGCCATCTTGGGGTGGTATGCTTTGCTAGGGACAGCTTGCACCTGTCACCACAGTCCTATTGACATTTGGCGGAGCCTCCTTAGGCAAGGCTCATAAGGCAAACCCACATCCATTTGTATCACAAAGGATGAGGAAGTAAGAGTGATGCTACTCAACACTGGACGTCTAGACCCAAGGATGCACGCACCCAAAACCCTACCTAGCATTCTGGACATCGATATCTGTGCAGTAACATGAACCTGTTTCAGGTTTCACAGGAGCACACCAGTACTACCACGTTATAGCTGTTACCATTCTTGTCAGCCCCAACACTTGAACAAGGGAGGGGGAGTATCAGTATTCAATGCAGATTCCCACGCCTCCACATTGGTGGCACAGTACAACATAGGTGTTAGGCCATTTAGTACAGAAGACGTAGTTGGGGACCTGGGGAAGAAACATGGTAGCGGTCTGTCATTTGTCTACCACATGGCCAACGTGGATTGACAGACATGTTATATAGCCCAGCTAATCATGACTGATTCACATGTATGGCAGGGGAGGTCATTGTGCCTCTGTACTCATCCATCATCAGGCCTATAATTGCGTACAATGCACCTTTTGGGATGTACCTAACCAGACACCTACAGCACCTGGTACAGGTCAACAGTACATCATCAAGGGGATGCAATGGCTCACACAGATGTCATATGCTGCCCAGGTAAAGTGAATCCAGCTGGACTCAGTGGCATACTGCCTGTTCAGAGGCAATCTGTGCGTGCCATATACAGCCATGTCCTACCTAGCAGTAATGAACGTGATGCACCTCAGGCAATCAGAGTCCCATACAGCCACATGCTCAGGAGAGCTGGACCTCAGCACTGACATACATGGACATGCTGGAGGGGCATATTCCTAACCGAGAGGCTCCCTTCACTCTGTAATGAGCTCACACTACTGGTTAGGCAGAGTCCCTCATTGACTCTCTTCCATAGGAATCTGGATGAGTGGATGGAGATCATAGTTGTACCCCAGGTATTACTTCTATGTCGCTGTTAGACAGAGGCACAGTATACTAAAGTCGGACAAGGGCATAGCAGCATAACTTGTGATTGGGTGGCAAAAGACAAACACATTCTACTAGGCTTACCAATGCCCTAGGGCAAATAGCCTAGTATGAACCTATGAACTGTTCATTCTCAACTGTTCGAGCTCATTACAGAGTGAAGGGAGCCTCTCGGTTAGGAATTTGCCCCTCCAGCATGTCCATGTATGTTCTATTCAGTCGCTTACTGCTTGCTCAGAGGTGACCTTTGCCTAACATACAAGGCCATGTCAAACCCAGATTTGATGAATATGCTTCACCTCAAAAAATCTAGATCCATCAGAGCCACAAGGGCGGGAGACTTAAACCTCGACACGGCTATTAATAGGACATGCTGGAGGGATAGATTCATCACCCAAAGACTCCCTATGCTGTGGAACAAAATCACGGTATATGTGAGGCAGAGCACCTCGCTGGCCTTGTTCAAGAGAAATCTTGACCAATGGATGGGAGATCGCAGATATACCCCAGGGATTACCTCAGTGTCACTGCTCGACAGAGGCACAGCAAAATAATGGGTATGGTTCCCCATACTAAAGGGGTGGCGTAAGCCACAAAACGATGGGCTAGGCTTGTAAATGCCCTCGGGCAGATAGCCTAGTATGAACCTATGAACATGTATGTACTGCTATAGTACTTCTGCCATATGTTGCATGTGTGTGTGTTGTGGGGGATGCACAGGTAATGGCCAGATACGTCTGCACAGGTGACACGTCTGACACATTCTGGGTGTTCATCCATACATACTGGATGTGTGCTGCCATCCAACCCTGTGATGTGGACACACATTACTCAGCCTGGATATACATATCCGAACAACACCACAAGCACAGTACACTACCTTGCTATGTATGCATGTTATTACACAATTATTCAGTAGTTATGACAGTGATGCTATCCATGCAGCCCACTGGGCCAGTGGAAGCCACAACACACACCGCCAGCACCTTTGCATATGCTTACCACAGACATCCCACATACTGCATGTACTGTGCACACAGTTATCTAACCCAGAACAACTGCACACCACTTATTAATCCTGTCCAGTGGACTACAGATACAGGCATATTGTATAACAATAGTAGGAGGCTACTGCAGCACAGGGCAGATTCACATGACGGAAGGCATCTGTTGTCTGCAGTGTTAAGATGCTTCACATTCACCAAATGCACAGATATTGGCAACATTGTTGCAGACAGTTTAGGTGAAGGTACCCCCCCCCATTGTCCTACACACGTGTTATTAGTTATCCCAGATGACTGTAACCTCCCTATCCTCTCACATGTCCAGGTGAGAGCCACCCTCATCATTGCAGAACACATATCATCACTGTTACAAAATGGTATCCCTGGATGTGTGCTACATTCACCCTGGAGGACATAGCACCACATGACAGACTGATATTAATCCCTGGCCATACTACAGGATATGTACCTGAACAGTGCCATACATACACAGTGGTCCCACACCAATGAGGAGGAACCTCTACTGACCCTGGGAACTACTGCATCATATGCACAACTGGCCTTGTGTTCTAAGCTATGGAAGTGTTAGTTATGGCCCACATGTACAACAATATTACATATGTTTATATTTCATGACTATGTACACATAACCTATCTCATGGACATACCTATAGATAGTGAACTATGATACATTTGGAGGTGTCACAGTATACACAGGATTAACCGGCTACTTTGCATTACCTGTGTTTGTGGCAGCTGTTGCTGTGCCAGTGGTGCTGCTTGCTGCTTGCTCCTTGCTGCTTGCTGCTGATTTTGCTGCTGGCAGTCCTAATATTTGTTTGGTTGTTTGGTTGTTTGGTTGTTTTCTCTGTCTCTCTCTCTCTCTCTCTCTCTTTATCCGTAGTGTTTGTGCAATGAATGTATTGCGTGAGTGTAGTGTGGGAACTCAATGCTTTTGTAGGTATCTGCATAGGTCCATGTGATGGCCTCTGCACCAATTGTAAGGCAGCATTTGCTAATTGCATGCAGCTGGATGTGTACTGATTGCATGTCTCACTGTGATTTCAGGACACTGCTATAAAAGGGTATGTGAGATAGGCGTTGCCCTTTCAGATTGTAGGCGTGGACCATGCTGGTATGCTGTTGACAGTGTTTTGTGAGTGTGAAGGTTAGTACATCTACCATGCTTCATGCTGTGTTGTAGATTCAGGTTGCTGCATTTATCTTGCCTGTTCCCTGTAGTGAGTGTGTATGCATACTGACACCTACAACTATATGTCATATGTATTGCTATATAAATATATATATATCTGTGTACATATACATACTTTCATATATGTACATTAGCTGACATTATTGGGTACAAGCTAACAATTAGCAGGGCTGTTTCTGTTAACACTACACTAGTATGGGAATCCAGTAATTGGGACTATAAAAGTCTGCATGACATGCTTTGGGTAGTAGACATACTATATTGCCTTTATCTTCATTCCTACTATTACATGTTCCACTTATTTAGCACTATATTCCTGTATGAGAGTCATGGCTTAGTGGTAGGTCATACAGACTAGTGTTACAATGGTCTTGTGGTAGGGCCTACTAGTATGCTCATATTCTGCTTTTGAGTTGAGTATAGGGCCTATCAATCAAAGTGCTGGAGGCACCTTTAAGCAGTTAATGGGCTTAGTAGGTCTCACAGGAGCCAGGCTGTGTTGCAGATTCTGGTTGCTGCATATATCTTCACTGTTTCCTGTAGTGAGTGTGTATGGCTACTGAGACCTACAACTATATTTCATATGTATTAATATATATTTATATATATGTATGTGTAGATATACATACCTTCACATATGTACATTACCTTACGTTACTATGTACAAGCTAACAGGTAGCAGGGCTGTTTCTGTTCACACTGAACTAGTATTGGAATCCAGTAATTTGGCCATTAAAACTCTACCTGACATGCTTTGGATAGTACATCACCTATATTGCCTTTATACTGATTCCTACTATTACATGTTATATTTATTTTAGCAGTGTGTTCTTGTAAAGCAGGCATGGCTTAGTGGTAGGTCATACAGACTAATGTTACCAAGGTCCTGGGTTCGAGACTGACAGTGGGAATTTACTTTTCTTAGCAAACTTTCAAACTGAGTACAGGACCTGTCAATCAAAGTGCCATAAAGGCACTTTTAAGCACTTTAAACCAGGTCTGCGCTTGTTTGCGCGGAGCTCACGCATGCGCACTGACGGTGAGCTCCGCTAACACAAGCGCACACCCGCGCTAATTTCTTTGAAAGAAAAGAAAAGGGGTGACAGGAAAGTGGTGAAAAGGGGTCACAAAGAGGGTAAGACAGTAGGGAAACAAGCGTGGGATTTGCAGGAGGGATATAGGTAAGGCCCATAGATGCCCATGTCTTTGGCAGCAACAGCTGTGCATTTCCATGTATTTTGGTGAGACATTGGAAACCTTTCACCCCTGAGAGAGGTGTCAGGACAACATTAATATTTGTTGTAGAGCCAATTGTAATTAACTGTTTCAATGTCAAGCAGACATGTGTGCGACATGGACAGCTATGTATGGGGCGTAATTTTTTGTGGGTACAGAGTGCCCTTTTTTTTTTTTCAGATGAGAGTGGTATGTCAGGTGAAGGAAGTCGGTATAGCTGGGGAGGTAGGTTGGGTAGGTTAATAGACAAGACAGACAAGACGCATACAGGGGCGGTGTATGACACATGTGGGGGGGTTACACAATTGACGGGGACGGAGGTTGGGATTTCCAAGATGCATGAGCCCACAGATGGCAACAGTGGAACTGATATCCCCACCCATAGGCAGTTGCCACTGTTCCTTCACAGCCCAGGACGGGGCTGTGCTGGGGCCTGTGTGGGCGGGGCAATGGCCGGGGCCGTTAGCTGTGCCACACGAGCCTCAAGCTGGCGTAGGGGCCCAAGTACAGTGTCTTGGATCTCCCTTCGCACCACAGACCGGACACCGCAGAGGGTGAGTGGACGAACCCCTCTGGCCACACTTGCAGAGGGGGGACCGGCCCCATCCCCTGCAGCGCTTCCACCCGAAGGTGGCACAGGGCCACCGGAGGGGGGTCCGGCCTGGGCACTAGTGCCAGGTGCAGGCGCCAGCTGAGGTGGGAGAGGTGGGTCCGCTGGGACCCGCCTTCCCAAGCGTTCTAGGTTTGTGAGTTGTTATGTTAGTTTGGGTTAGTGGCATTTTATTCCATTCAGATTAGTTGTAACAGCATGCATTGGTATTCCCATCAAACAAACACCCAGATATTAACACCATTGAACAAGGGGCATATCAATATCACATGCATTATTTGAACAGAAATACACAGTCAAACAACATGCAGGGTTGATTAATGGCAACAGGCCATCAGATTTGCAGGTATGAACAGGGCACATGCACGAACAGACATGCATATATTTTTGAAACGGACAAATGTCCATGATTAATGAAATGTTCACATACCATTATTTAGTGGGTGTTGTTATATGGAATTATAGGGTTGGGCGGAGATAGAAAGTGATGACACATTCATATGTTACACATTGATTTACATTTGTATAAGGTACACAATTAAGTTGAGGCTGATGTTTCAAAATAAATTTTATTTGACTGTCAAGCTACACCTGTTACAAATACATCACTATCCTACTTATTTTGAATTTGATCAGATACATCATCCTGCTACACTTTGATGACAGGACAGGGGACAACTATGGCTGTTTAGTCTGTCAGATAATCATTCATTCTATCTGCAAATTGTTTACTGTGATCACCATATACAGCATTTGGCCTAGACATTCCAGATTCTGACACACTGAAATCAGTTTGGGATATTAAGTTGTACTTCCCACATGCATTTAGTTCTGTAGAAACACACTGGGGCTACTATATTCAGGGGTTATTACTACTTTATTTATTCATACATGACCCTTTCTGTCACTCTCACACATCCTGCAACTTCACAGTTCAGGTTGGTACTTCTAGGCTTTGTTCACATGTTAGACTGGTGGTGATTCAAACACTTTCCAACAGCCTCACTTCTGTCATGATTCAGCATTTCAACAGGGGATATATCTCACATATGACTACCTCGGATTCTAAAGCTGTACTCTTGGGACTACTGCAGGTTACACTATATTTAATTAATGGTGGGACATCTGTATTACAGCACTGTTTAATTCTATCAATTATATTTCCAGTTACACTTGCATACTGATGAACTTGTTGCAGCCATACCTGCAGACTTACAATTCCTGCTTGCACATTAGATTACTTTTAATCAATACACTGCAGTGTTCTGATACATGCTACAGTACAATATTTATTTACAAGTAATGGGTGGGGTTACTAACCTGCATGGTGGCGCAGCCGCACCAGCCTATGGCCATACATCTCGCGATTCACAGAGCGGACACCTGCAGCTGTACTCCGAAAGAAGTAATATTGGACTACACATCTCCATGGTATCGGCCAGTTGAAATCCTTACATACATAAGCAAAATGTAACTTACTCAGTAGTGGGGCGTTGGGCATATCCCGGGCCTCCTGGATCCATTCGGACAACTGGTCTTCCTTGCGCCGCTTCAGGTCCGCATGGTGGTGACGGACCTGCTCACCAGTGCGTGGAATGCCAGTAGCACTGGTCAGATCACGAGCCAACTGGTCCCATGCCTCTGCCCTATATGCTCCCCATGAGACCTGGCCCTGCATGAGTTGGGCCTCGTGATGATGGACAAGGAGCCAGACCATGTATCTGGACTCCTCAACGCCCCAACGCTGTGCTCGAAAGCAACGACCCTCACCTACTCCACTCATTCTGACTGCAGGTCTGTTCTACAATCGTTTCTGCTGTGTATTCCCGCCTATGGGGCTTATATATGCCGCTTTTCCCGCACATTTCTCTGATTGGCCATTTTGGAATTGTATCTACTTCACTGAAAATGCTTTCTCATGCTCCATTCTGGATTTTATCCCATATATATGCTATTTCTGCATTTCATGGTATTGCTGTCATGGCTTAGTGGTGAAGTACCTTGACTCTAGTGCATGGTATCCTGGGTTTGACTCTGGCAACTGACTTTGGATTTTCCGGACAGAAATGAGTTGAGGACCTGTCAATCAAACTTGCCAAAAGCACTTTTAAGCATTTAAAACCAGGTCTGCGCTCGTTTGCGCGGAGGTAACGCATGCGCACTGGCAGTTAGCTTGTGGGAGCGGCGCGCAAACGGTGTGTGCTGGGATAAACCTGAATTGGCTAGTGACACACATGTTCAGCTAAGCACAGCTAGTTGCAAACGGTTTCAGCCTATTAAACCGGTGCTTAGCAACGAGCATACAGTTTGCAGCTTTTTAAACACTACTCAGCTACGGGCATTCTGTCTCACAGCAGCTTAGCTATCAGTACATTTCTGACTATTTTTATTATTGTGTTACTTCGGAATATATGCTCCATTTCATTCCATTTTACAAAAGGGAATACATTTACATTTGTACAATACTGTCAGGGGGCTTTTTCGTGCTTATTTACAAAAAAAAAAAAGTTGTTGTGGGGGCTCGAACCCTGCCTGCCTACTCTTAGGCCAGCAACTGTACCGCTAAGCTATTACTTCTTGGCTTACTTTGCATATTTAGTTCTTATATCCTTTTCCACTGACTGCTAACTGTGATTGCGCTAGTAGCACACCCGCGCACACAGTAGCAAACATTTCCGGGGTTTAAAAAAAAAAAAAGGTTTTAATTTAATTTTATAACATCTCTTCACTTTATACAGTGATGGTCTATCGGGGCATGTGTTGTGTAGTGTGTTTATTCACATTTCCATGGCCTCTCTCGTGGCTGTTTACTTTCAGCCATTCTAGTCTTCCGGGGGCGTGTCCGCTTGCAGGGCTTAGCCTACAGACACGCCCCCTACTCTCTTACACGGACCGTGTAAGAGTTACTAGTGTGATTCAGCATGCCTCATGCACCTCATGCATATGCATGACATGCTGACATCACACAGTTTCACTGCAGCCTCCGTGTAAGAGTTATAACTCTTACACGGAGGCTTCCTGAATCTGGCCCTTAGTCTTTCCAAATTACTTACATTTTCACATCCATGGATAACCTTGGTATATTTCACTGTTCTCTTTCCAGTTTACTCATGCTTGTTTTCTTATAAGGTTTCCATATAGTTCTAATGCAACTGATAAACAATGACTTCATCATTTCTGATTTCCTAGACTTTATAAATCGTTTTATAACCTACAATTCTATAAGTATCATTAATCAATGATATGATTAGAAAAACTCAAGCCTGGATATATCCATATACTCAGGTCCTTACATGCATATACAGTTTCAATCACTGTGTGCTGTATTAAATATTCACCTTTCAGTTTATGTCTCTCAATTCTCACTTGCTTGGTGATTGATGTATTTCTCACCATATTATTCTCCTCTACCCATATTGCCATTTTAGTCAGTTTCTCTTGCAAGCATGCCTTATCTATAACAAATGTCATCAGTTTACCCATTTTTAAGTCATCTGCATACAGACTGTAGAAAACCTCAGATGAAAGAGATGGAACTGAAAGATACAATCTACATAAATATGGGCCTAGGATAGAGCCCTGTAGGACAACCTCACTCTAAATTTGACATTCACCTGTCCAGTTGCTGAATGATACTTGCCATTTCCTATTCGTAAGTCATGCAGCTATCCATCTTACCTGGAGTACATCAATGTGTAGTTGTTCTAATTTATTTATCAATGTTTTGTGTATGAGCTTAACAAATGCTGAAATTAAATATATGTAAATTACATCACAGCACAGTTTTTCATTCATAGTTTGAATTATATTGATATAGACCATCATATTACAGGTGGTAATATATCTATTTTCAACATGTGCATGCTGATGTATGGTTTTATGTCCCATCTTTTAAAATTCTGACAATAATTTATCTAATATAACCTTTTCTAATATTTTGTAGAACATGAAAGTAAACTTACAGGTCTGTATGACTCTGGGTTTGTTATACTTCCCTTTTCCTTATATATAGGTTTAACAAGTGCATGTTTCCAATCTTTTTTTAACACCTATTTATATGACTGCTTGAATAATACATATAATGGTACTGCAAATTCATGCTAAAGTTTTATCAGGTCATTATTCCTAATTCCATCTCCTCCTTGTGCTTTGTTTGGATCCAGCTTGTATAGTTCTTTATCAATATAATCTAATTTGATTTCAGTATCTGAGTTTACCTAGATGTCACTAGGACAATTTATTACCCCTTATGGAGCTAAACTGCCTTGTATCTGAGAATATATTTTAGAATTTACTCACGGTTTCATAATTTGCATGTCTTTACACCTACTCCACATCTTATGTATCTATAGAATGGTTTCCTATTATGCTCAATATCTTTATATAAATTTTCTTAACATTTTTCTTGATCTTGTTTCACACAATATTTAATTTGTCTTTCCAGCTTGTTTATTTCAGTTTTAAAAGTCATAGTTCAATCTCTTTTCCATTTATTATATTTTTTGTCTCACAACTTAGTCAAGTGTCTTGTTCTTATTATAATATATCCTCCTGACATTGTGTGCCTAGATCCTGATGTTAAGCATTTTTTTGCATTCAGACAATTTCTCTTTCAAAACTTTTCAAATTCCTTCTGCAGATTATTTCCACTAAATTCACCACTTCAGTTAGTTTTACATAGTAACTGTTTTGCTTCCAAGTGATCTGTTATTAATCGTCTGTGCACTGGTTTAGATCTCAGTTTGGAAGAATTATCTAGAAACAAATGAACCTTTATAACCTCATGATTACTGCATATCAACGGTGGTAAAACTTGACATAAAATAGCAGTAATTTCTTTAGGAACATAATGTTAAGTATGTTCCCTTCCCTGGTAAGCTTTTTTTTTTTACAATGTAAAAGCAAGCAATATTCCTCAACCTATATTTTAAATAATTTCCTTACTAATGTTGTTGAATCAATATTATTACAGTCTGTTCCTTGTGAAGTTAAGTCTTCAGCTACTATTATTCTTCTCTTCTGTGTTTCATGCAAGAACTATATGAATTTCTCCAAGTCATCAGCACTGGAATTTGGTCGTCTGTACACTCCAACAATTGTTATATGTTTCAGGGATGTATTTATTGTCACATTTACACAATCTGCACTTCGATGTTTAACTTGCAATAATCACAGGTCTCATAACAATCTTTGATCCCTATCATAACACCTCTACCTGATTTTTTGTTAGAATGTCTGTTACAATAAAACATTTATACTCCAACAGAACTAGTTTCCAGTCATTATTCTTTACCCATTCTTCACAAACAATAACATCAATATTGTGGGAATGTAGCAAATCTTCCAATAAAAACACTTTATTATTAATGCTCATAGCATTAACAACCATCAGAGATGCAAGAAATGTTGCTATCTGTGAAATGTTAAATTTTGAACCTGGAAAAAAATCCCACCTTGTGTTTATCAAATATTGCAAACATATTTGTGGTAAAATTTACTTTCCTGATCTTGACAAGTGCATGCCATCGTGCCTAAACACGTGTACCCAAAATTCATTTTTAGATGCTTTACACATTTTATTTTTTAAAATGAGAGATTTTTTCATGTATGTATTTACCCCAAAAATCTTTTCATTCACAGTAATCTGACTCTCTTTCTATATGTGATTTGTAAAAAAATATGTCCTAGCACCTATACAAACTATACTATCTTAAGAGGGCTGTAAGTTTCCTGCTAACAGTCAGAGAATCCTTATGGATGAGATTATTTATACCGACATGAAAAAGAAACAGATCCATCTTCCTAACATTAAGGTGTTCTAAGGCCTTTCTCACATCCACTAAACATAACACTATGCAATGTTTATTATCTCCTGTGGAAATGTATCTCCAATTACAAGAATATAGTTTCTGACCAGATATGAAGAATCTTCAACTTTTAATTCAATAATATCTGCTCTCTCAGTTGATACAAAGGAATGATTGTCAGCACCATTAGTCACATTAATCCCACTGTTTCCATTGCTTATTATATTTGCAAGCATACAGTTTTCTTCCAGCTGACTTTGTACATACACAACTTGAGCCATATTATCAACCTCTGTCTTTCTCCTTTTTTATGTGGTCTTTACTGACAATTGACACTTTGTTTCCTAAATATGTTCCATCTGCCCTTTACTTAAGCAATAGCCGATGATGTGGTGTGGTATATTGAAGATTTACCCATGGTTGGTGTGGTTAATCATGAGGGCAAACCGTGGGTAAATTTCAATATACCACAACCACGGAGTCAGTTATTGCTATTATACATTAACATTATTTAAGAAAAAAATACTTACTTTTCTTAAATAATGTTTTTGTACATTGCCTCCGTGCTACCCTTCCTCATTTTTGTGGTATCCTGGGGCTTTTTTCTGATGTACTGTGCATGTGTATGGGACTTGTGTTCCCACGCTTATGCAGTAGATTAGTGCTGTGCAAAGGAAGCAATGAAGAAAGGAAGATCTCCATTGTTTATTTATTTATTTATTTTTTAATTGAAATGAAAACAAAAAAGAAACTGGGAGACTTTTAACAAATGAGGGAGAGCTGGGACAGACAAAATATAGGGATAATCAGGTAAGTTCCTATAGTTTTGCAGAATGCACCTGATTATCCTTTTATTTTGTCTGCACCATCTCTCTTGTTCTTTAAAAGTCTCCCAGTTTCTTTTTTTTTGTGTTTTCAATAAATAAACAAAAATAAAGAAAAGTAGAGCATAAGCTATACTAATGAAAAAAAGTCCAGGCGACCGGACCCTTTTCCGTTGGCATATTCTCAGATTTACAATGGGCACACTGGTTGGGCTGACCAATCAACATGCTCATTTTTGAATATTAGTGGCCAGCCATTGCATAATTAGCATTATTTATGTCATCAGTAGGGTTGCTACCCCTCCGTTTTTTTTCCGGACTATTCGGAAATCAAACTGATTCTCCGGAAGTCCGGAAAACACTGTACAAACTCCGGTATTCTGTTTCAAAAAGGAAACAGACTATCTGAGTTTGTTAATTGGCTAATTTACTATGCTTTTTTTACAGAAAAGCATAGTAAATCAGCTGAAAGCAGGCAGCAGGAATGAAAAAAGAGGGCGTTCCCCTCTGAGCGATGTCATCGCAACGTCACAAAATGGGTGGGATGTGGGCGGGAGAGGGGTTGGATGGGGTTACTGGTGATGTGAGTGGTGTGGCTTTACTCTGGTTTTAGCCATGAAGGAAGGTGGCAGCCCTAGTCATCAGTCCTGTCATTAATATATGTAGCAACAGTTCTCTAATCTGTGCCAATTGCACAAGTACAATTGTCATCAGTAAGTTTAGATTTACTTCTAATAATGGTAAGCAAATCATTCAACTTTTGACACGAGGAGCACAGATCACCAGTGTTATCAGGTGATATAATTAAATATACACATCATTTAGTACACTGTACAAGATACTTGTGCTTTAGCAAATTATTAATAGCATACTCATTTAAGGAATCCATTTTCAGTTGCAAATGAATAAAGAATTCTAAAAGGAAAAGATAATCAAAATCAGTTACCACAGAATTCAAAGAGATTTTTAAATCAACTTCTGTAAGAAAAAAATCACACAAACAATATACAACTAAATATTAATTAAATAGAATAAAGTCATTGCTCTAACCATATCCCTTGTGAAAGTCACACAAAAGCTGGAATTCCTTTACATCACATGCAAATCTGCTCAGTAGCTTTTGCTCACTATCACTCTCAGTCACACCTCTTTTTAATAGTAAGTTTCGATAAACTGCAAACCAACACAGGATTGTTTCAGATAAATGAGGTTTGGCAACAAACCAAGTTGTCCTGGGGTATCCTCAAGAGGGGTTAGATTGGTATATTAGTAGGAGTTAAGTGGGTTGGGGAGGTGAAAGTGTTAAATGGAGGGAGGGATGATTGGGAGGAAATGAGGTAAGGGTGGGGAGGGGTTTAGACAAGTGTGGATGGGTAAGTAGTCACATTTTGGTGTGAACTTGCTACAGAGCAGGATTACCTCCCAGGCGACCTGTAGGAACTTTGCTGGACAGGTAGGCCTTGGGTCATTAGTGATAGGAAGAAGGAGGTGAGTAAGGTGGGATAGTATTTTCTCCATTTCTGTAACAATGAGTTTCGACTGTATTGAGTCATAATGAGATATTACTACATTGCGGTTTTCAGTTTTCTACAGTTCAGTTGCCAAGGGGTGAGGATGCATGGTGTAGTGAATTTAATTTAGCATTACTATGTTGCACTTATAGGTTTAAAGGAGGAAATGAACTGCTCCAATGTATAGGTGTAAATAGGCTGTTATTATTGACAATCGCTCCATTTCTTGCCTAAGTTTGTATTTCTACATGTAATGACAGTGGGGATACAATGATGTGGGCCAATAAGTGTAGTTCAATGAAAGATATTGGTGCCATTCCTCTCAAAGGTTCATATTTTCTCAGGATGTCATGTCCAGAGTTTTGCCTTGCAGTATGTATTTCTAGCAGATTTGCGAAAAATCATTGCAGAGTTAGGTTAGAGGATTGTGTATACTTTCAATCATGCAGTTTCTTCTTATGTTTGGAAATGCTTCGTTCTCTGGGGAGGCAATTTTTCCAACAGGCCTTGAAGTCTCATGGTGTCTGGTGGGTTTGCATCGTTGGTGGTTTAGTGTTCCCTGGGCAGTACCTCCTTTTCATGGGATTTGTGGAGCCGATGCTTCTTGGCTTCAGGTTGAAGTAGCAGAGTTAGACGCATGCGCAATGGCAGCATGGGATTATTGCAGCTGTTAAACACTGGCGTACAATGGGGTTGAGTTCATTTTTGCAGAATAGCATTTTAACGGAAACCTCCCTTATTTTAGGAGGCATAGCTGCAGTCACATGGCTGTTGAATCGGTGGTGCTGGCCGAGTTATGTTCCAGTAAGTCTTCATGCTTCCCGAAATGTTAAATTCTTGAAAATTCTGGTGGGGGTGGTATTTAATGGGTGGGACAGGTGGCGAGTCTAGCAGGATCTGAGCAGCCTCATACTCTTCGGAAATTCACCAGGCAAAACCAGTTGTGCAATCGACTTTGTAAGTTCGTAACAGCAACAGGTAGAATTGCTCTTAGTTTGGCCTCTGGCCCATTTTATTAATGGCTTCATCTACAGTTAAGAAGGAGCAGGCCTCTTAGCCATAGAAAGTTCATGCTAAGCCCAGAATTTTTATTTTGGAGCTATTTCTTGTCTCAGATGAATTGAAATACTTTAGTGGAGATTACTGTAACTTGCTCTTGGTGGCTTTGTAAGGGCTTTATATGAGTAACAAAAATTTGTTATTTAGCAACTTTATAAGTTTGTATGAGCAGTATTCTAAATTTGTTTTTAAATGGATGTGCCCATGCCATGCTAATGATCCTTTTGGAGGGAGTCCATAGCTGTCGTATTGTGAGTTAAGGGCTAAAGTAATCGTGGTTTACAGACTGTGCAGTACTTTCCAGGTGAGGTACAGTGGTGACACTGTTGATAATGGTGAGCAGTTGAATCTCGGAGAGTGGCTGCTGCTGTCTCATGGGCAATTGGAGGTTGGTTGTGGGTCTTCTCTCTCTCTCTCTCTCTCGGACACCTTTGATGTGGGGTTGAGTCACAGCTGGGTACTTTTGGGAGAGTTTTCATGGAGCATTGTTTCCTGACCTTTCCTGGACTCTTTGCACATGTTCTAGTCAGGGGCGAAGTTGCTGACAATTATCATACAATATGTAAATAGGTGTATATAAAACAAAATCTTGGCAAAAAATTCAGGTTAATGAAGAGAAGGGCAATAACAATGTATTTTATTCCACGTTTACCTTTGGCCTTCTTCAGACTTATAGCAAGATATGGGCCTGAACCATGTGATGAACGTGGCCTGCAGGTTGCAGGGCTGGAGTATCGCATGCAGTTGCTGAAGTGTGGGTCTGTTGTGGAGTTGTTGTGGTAGTGCAAGCTTTGGAGTCCGGTTGTGGTGTTTTTATGCTAGTGCAAAACCGGTCGCTATGTCACCTTTGTAAGTTTGTGGAAGCTACTGGCTGTGCTCATACTTCTGTACTGAGAAATTGGAAGGTATGCTGCTAATTATTTGATTTCTTCTGTATGGCTAGATGTTGGGTTTAACAGCTTTGGGGTTGCTTTGGTTTGTTCGAGTATTTTGCGGACTTTGTGGTGCCCATGCATGTTCATAATGGGAGGTAGTAGTGCAATTGGGAGTCCTGATTAAGGTTAACTAAATTACTCCAGATGTGTGTGCTTTTTTTTTTTTTCAGACGGTGGTGATACGTGGGGTTTTCAGTCGCTGGGAAGGTCTCAGATGGTGGTTGGTATGGGCTGCTTCACCTGTTGGAAGGATACTCAGTGAGGTCGCAATGGTCGTATCACTCTCTGGTTTGAAGATGGTTGGTCTTGTCAGGAGATGAATGTTACCGCAAGGGATGTTTGGCCTATGGGGTGGTACATAGAGAGGTCACAGGTAGGGACATTTTTGTTTTGTGCGCATTTAGGCTGGTCAGAGTTTGTGTGGTAAGTAGTACTGGGACAGGTAAGGTTGAGACATGTTTGAAGTATGGTGAGGCAGGTGCTGGGTAATTAAGGATAGTTGGGGCTGTCTGCATGTAGGGCTGAGTCATAATGGTGGTTGGGTAGACTTTGGGATTTTGCATCAGTGATTAGCTAAGCAAGCCTCAGGAGGTGGGAGTTTATTCCAAGACGACAGGCTTGGAATGTGGGAGTTATGTGGATAATTGGAATTAACTGATATGATGGAGGTTGAACATCTAGAATCAGTGACCTATGCCTTGGGAGGTTTGAGTTGTGTTGTGCCTAAAGGGCAGGGGACATCTGGATGTTATGTTTTCTGAATTTTAGGTTGAATGCATGGTGGTTACATTGCAGAAGGATGTTGTCTTGGCCATGCCAATCTTGCTAAGCTGGATTTCAGGATGCTGAGGTAAAGGGAGTTTTTGGGGGTAGTAAACACAGAAACTATTGCATTCATAATATTTTGCAAACAACTTACAAAGTCGTAGCAACCACTCAAGTTAAACACATACATTTAGCAGCATGTTATTCATCCAGCTGAGAGCTTTCATATGAGGCTAATGAGTGCTGTCTGTATTACTTGGTTGTTGAAAAATGTGAAAATCATATTTATATAAGTTAATATCACAAAACTACAGTTGGTATCTGTTTACCTGCACTAGACATAGGTCAAATATTAATGCAGTTGAATTTGCCATCGTGTAAGCTTTAAGATGACAAATTTTAAACACCTTGTACTTATCATGGTTTTAAAATTATCGATGCAAATATGAACAAGCAAGATTTGATGCCTACAGGCATCAGTAAGAGTTGAATACTCATGCACCTGGATGTGTCTTTCAGATGTAAAGAGTTAAGACATCCTTTTATTGAGGTTTTGCATTCGGTAGAGGGTGCATTTCATGCAGTTGATGGAAGGGATATAATGTCACTGAGAAGTGGATTTATGCATGTATGGATTATTTACAGTCTTTTCTTTTACAGATCACACTGAGGTCACAGATGTGGACGTGCAGAGTGAGCACTTGGTGGGCTGAAGCAATTGGATTTGAGAGGTGAGAGAGGAAGCTAGGGAATGTGTCAGCTGATGGAGCACTAGGTAAGGAGGTCACAGTTTGTCAGCAGGCAGCTGAATATGGATTTTGGGATTTCCTTTTTTGCAGCCACAAGGTAATGTCCTGTTTTGTTGATCTGGTGCCGGAAGCAGCAGGATTGAATTTCACGCTTCTTTATCATAGCTGGGGTTTCTCTTGGACTGGGTCAGGTAGGTGGATTACCAGGAGAGCATAACAAGCAATGGTTTACTGCTGAAGGAGGTTTTGGTGAGCTGAGGCGGGTCAGGTGGTGGTTGGAAGGATTACATGATTGCAGCCAGACCATGGGCTGACTTATAGGTAAAGTTTATGGTAGGGGGGGTTATCTTGGTCAAACTGTGTTGCAGCCATCAGGGGTAGGAAATTAGCGGGTTACATTGAGTAAGTTATCTCAGGCTGGTGAGGTTAGGTGGGCTTTTGGTTTAGGGTGATTTAGCTTTGAGTTACTGCAGTCTCATAGACAGGGTGGTGTTAATTTTCTACATTCTGAACGGTGATGGCGTGTCAATGATCTTGTTTGACCTGGTGGCTTTGGGCATTTTCAAAGGTTGGTGGTACATTTTGTTTGGTTTTACCTGTCTTGATTTTACTGTTTATGTAGCAGTTGGGGTTGTACTGCAAAAGGCCATGAGGGTGGTTTTAAGTGTCCTCTTGATTAGAAGGAGTAGTTGGTGATGGCAAGTATGCTATTAAATGGAATTTGAAAGGGATTTATTGCGGCTATTACTTCATTGTGCAGTAAAATTGTGTTACAAGCTGATATGAGGGTATGCTATTGCCTGTTCAGGGTTTCAAGTGGCAGTTGGCTCAATTTTTGATTGTTTAGTTGGCTAGTAATGACCTGAGTAATGGTGGTATTGGGATACAGTTCATGTGGCATTTCCTTTTATGGATGCATTGCAATAATTTGGAGGGTGATTGTGGATCAGCAAATGGTATGCTGTCAGTAAATGTTTCCTGGTTATATTTTGGTAGTAGATGCTGCCTGAATCACTATTATATTGATTGGAAAAGAAGTTTCTTTTGGACATTAATAGATACATTGGGCAGTAAAATGGGGCAGTAAGGCTTGATGGTGCAGTTAGTCTTGCATGACTTTGGTGGGTTTTCAGTG